>NC_092344.1:59211244-59511244 GCF_963676685.1 Mytilus edulis | reverse complement strand
ATTGCCACCATAAACAAATCTGCATAAAGATCAATAACAAGTTTTTATTATTGTGATATTCACCAGTGCATTATTCGCATTAATAAAAACCTCGCAATAATTTCTGAATTTACAGAAGTGGAAAGCTTATGCTGTACGTCTCATTGACATTTATAAAAACAACCAAACTTGCTTCACTGTTCAGTGGCAAATGTTTTAAGCATTAACACACTGTTCAGTGGCAAATGTTTTAAGCATTAACAGGATGATTGGTAAGTTAAGGCTCTTTTACATTTGACATCTAGAACATTGAAGGAAAATACAGGAGTTATTTGCTTACAGACTGATTGATTTAAAGATAGATTTATTGTGGATTCATAACTTTTTGTGGGGTGCTAATTTTTGTGGATCCAGGATTCCAGGTGCAGCGCAAATTTAAGTAGAAATATATCATTCAAATTGGCAAGGTTAGCCAAAATTACTTTTGTGGTCATTTGAAGTTTAACTGATCTTCATAGCAAGGATAAGTGCTATTTTCAAAACAAGAGATGGGATCTTAGTTTCTACAAACCATATCAATCACAAAGCAAATATTTGTATAGAAATGTATGTGTCCATCAGCAAGACATATCATGCCAAAGTTCTGTTGCAAGATAAGGCACTGTCAGTTTTATTTTAAGAGAGTGATACACTATTTTTAACTTAAGTAATATTCAAAACACTATTTTTAACTTAAGTAATATTCAAACCTAATGTATTAACTTATTTACTTTCATTCATTTCAATCAAATAACCCACAATATCAGTCTTCTCATCAAATACAATTTTTAATTAATTGTCTATATTTGATGCATAATATTTTTCCCTGAAAATTAATTCTGATAGGTTCATACTTATACATGTCTCTAAAAAATCTAGAGCAATGATTAGGAAAAAATGAGCTGAGCTGAGTGAGTACTTGATGGCCATACTGCTCCCCACAAGTAGTCCCAGAAGGATTTTTGTTTAAACTGGCACAATGTTAAGGAAGATACTTTTAACAAATTTTTCCATATGTTTATACAAAGTCCAAATCACTAAATAATGGTTATAATCTATACTCTGGCTTATATAAAGATTAAGTCGTAACAAAAGACTTGTTGTAGCTGTTTTGTATTTGCTTGGTACCACAAGTGTCAGAACATAATGAATATCAAATTTAACATCATTATAGCTTTTATCATTTATTAAAAACATTTTGGGACATAAGTCGCTTTACTAGTTAATGCCCAAGTTCTTCTGTGACAAATAAGTTACTGTCAAAAAATCTATTTTTGCTTCAGTGTGGGTTAATTAGAAATTAATGTGTTTTTATTTTTGTCATCTCTATATAAGGAATTCTTAGGCTATAACATTACAGCATAAAAAGATAGTGACATCATTAGCCTCTAAGGCAGATTGACTTAAAATGTCAGTCTGAGCCAAAGCACTTAACACTAATTTTTCGCATGTCACAGCAATTAGATTCTGAGAATTTTGCAAAAACCCAATCATAACAACTGTTGTTGGTTAATCCCTTGTAATCTAGTGTTGTACTTTTGATAATTTCTGGTGTTCAGTCTATTAAGATTTGTTCATTTGTTGAATAAGTAAGAACATAGAAGTAAACATAGAACTAATCTACAAACAATCATTTCTTTAAAGTTAGCATGACTTTGTAGTAAATAGATACTATGTTTATTGGTATCATGATTCTTGCAAAAATTTTAACATATATAGGAAGGTGTACCTGATTTGTTTCATTATATTTTTTGCAATGAGTCAAAAAATAAGTTCCAGGTGAACATTGGTCATTACTCACTACATAGTTAGTTAACAAGCATGTAGTAACAGCTTTCTACACTATTTTTGTCAGATTGAAAAGTTTTTTTTAATGCACAAATGGCATACCAACAGCTTTATGATCAACACTTTTATTAATTGAAACATTTCTTTCACAGATTTACAATACAATTTGTCAGTTAACACAAAACCTTTCTGGCAATTATTCTGGTTTATGATAAGAATCCTGTCTTTTCAACAGACAACAGATTTGTTTGATTTTAATGCAGTTTCAACTTTTCTCTGGCATTATAATAGTAGAATCTATTTCAAGCAATAATTGTGAAAAATTAATGCACAGATGATTTTCCATATTTGAATGACCACACAAACATTAAGCCACTTTATGGACTTAAGCTTTCCATTATGCGCTAATTACATTTACGTCATGTTAATGTATGTCATTATTTTCTATGTAATGATTTTTCAACATTCATTTTGATAAACTGATTCAAACATTATAAAAGCCTTAGAATTTCCAAATAGCTTTTGAAACAATCTTAACAGAGTATTTACCCACCACAAGTAAGTTAATCAGCGACATATTCTGTACCTGAGTATTGATCTCCGATTTGGACATCTTGGTATTTGAGGGCAATGGTAAAAAAATTGTAACAAGTGCACATATTAAGGTTGGGGATTTAAGTTTAAGTAAATTGGAAATGTACATTTCAGAACAAAAAAGAATGTGGCAAAACGACTTTTTAACATTGTTAAAAATAACTCAAATATATCTCAAGGATTTTAAGGCTGCTTTTATTTTCCCCTAAAAAGTCTACAGAGTATATATAAACTAAGAAAATTGCAAAACAATATTTCAACTGGTAAACATTTGATTTAGTTTGAACCTTGTGCATCTTTCATGCAGCTGATGGAAAGTACAAGCTATTCCCAAGAAATGAAATATGCCTATCACCTGTGATTATCATAGATCACAATAAAGCAGATGTGAACATGGCATTTACTATAGCTTGTCAGCAAACACTGCAGTCACACTAACAATCTGGAATGATCATGCCAAGGCTGTCAGCATTTACAATGAGCACTTCATCAAAGAAAAGTACATGTCATTTTTAATGGTGCTTCAAATTTCTTTCATAACAAGGAATTCTCAATCAAAATGTAGCAAATGTCATTTTTTATGTAGGAAATCACATGTTGCAGTCTTAAACTTTCATTTCTGTTGAGAAATCCATTAATGATAGTAGAGGAAAACTTTGTATGATATTACTTACATCCATGCAGGTGGATGATTCATGTGCTAATTATAGGGTTTACAGGTGAGGATGGCAACTAAAAAAATCATGTGCTTCAGATTAGCATGTGTTAATTAAGGAGTTTACAGGTGAGGGTGGCAAGTAAGAAAATCATGTACTTCAGATTAGCTTGTGTTAATTAAGGAGTTTACAGGTGAGCGTGGCAACTAAGAAAATCATGTGCTTCAGATTAGCTTGTGTTAATTAAGGAGTTTACAGGTGAGGGTGGCAACTAAGAATCATGTGCTTCAGATTAGCTTGTGTTAATTAAGGAGTTTACAGGTGAGGGTGGCAACTAAGAAAATCATGTGCTTCAGATTAGCTTGTGCTAATTAAGGAGTTTACAGGTGAGGCTGGCAACTAAGAAAATCATGTGCTTCAGATTAGCATGTGTTAATTAAGGAGTTTACAGGTGAGGGTGGCAACTAAGAATCATGTGCTTCAGATTAGCTTGTGTTAATTAAGGAGTTTACAGGTGAGTGTGGCAACTAAGAAAATCATGTGCTTCAGATTAGCATGTATTAATTAAGGAGTTTACAGGTGAGGGTGGAAATTACTAAGACGAGCATGTGCTAATCATGTAGTTTACAGGTAACTAGGTGGCAACTAAGATGATCCTGTGCTTATCATGTAGTTTACAGGTGAGGGTGGCAACTAAGATGATCATGTGCTTATCATGTAGTTTACAGGTGAGGGTGGCAACTAAGATGATCCTGTGCTAATCATGTAGTTTACAGGTGAGGGTGGCAACTAAGATGATCATGTGCTTAAAACGGAGTTACAGGTGAAGGTTGTATCTAAAATGGTCATATGCAATTAAGGAATTAATAGGTGAGGGTGGTTACTAAGATGATTATCTGCTAATTAAGGCTTTTACAAGTGAGTGCCGTAATATGGATTGACCAGTTTTAAGATAATAATCTTCCCCTGAGGACAATATTGATCCAGACAGGCATATCATCACAAAATTATTTCTGTGTCTATAAATAAAAGATGTGGTTAATTATGACAATGAGAACCACTCAATTCCACAACAAGAGGCTGTCACAACGACAGCACACCGGATTTATTAACATTTATTTGTGTCCTGGAAATATCACAAGAACCATAACTGATGAACAGTGAAAGTGAAAATCGTCAATATCAAAGTTGACCTCCATTTTGTCATCAGTATCAACATATTAAAATTTGAAAAGCTTAGGTTGAATGGCTCATGAGTTAATGCAACAACATGAATGGAAACGCCATTTTTCGATCTTTCAAGAACCATAACTCCTGAACGGTAAAAGTCAAAATCGACATTATTGAACTTGACCTCCATTTTGTCATCAGTAACAACATATTAAAATTCGAAAGCTTTGATTGAACAGTTCATGTGTAAATGCACGGACATGACTGGAAACACCATTGTTCAATCTTTCAAGAACCATAACTCCTGAACGGTAAAAGTCAAAATTGTCATTATTGAACGTGACCTTTATTTTGTTGTCAGTAACAACATATAAAATTTTTAAAAGCTTTGGTTAAACGTTTCATAAGTAAATGCACGGTCAACATTTGGTTGCCGCCACCCAACCGCCTGCCGTACATCCCCAAATAAATAACCGACATTTTTGTCACAAAAATCTGGTTAAAAACAGAAGTCTGTGAGAGTAGAAATGAGCTTTACAATGAAGTAATAGGATATCATAAAGGTATGGTTTTACACTAGTTATTTTGGGGCCCTTAGCTTGTTGTTGGGTGTGAGCCAGCATTTGCAGCTTAGTATAAAAACAATCAATAAATAAACTAGAAAAAAGGTGATTAGAAATATTCTGAAGAAACATAATTATTGGATGAGCTGTCCTCAAAAATGTTGTGTTTGCTTATTCTAGGGAAAATTGTACAGTCTAAACAATTTAAAAGTCCTATATATTGTCACTTTTTCAGTATATATATTGTATAATATAACCCCCACACACACACACATTTTTTTTAATTATATATTTGAAAGATTTTAATACCATGTATAGAAAGATGTATAGTCTGAAGTTTTTTGTTTTAATTAAATTGTCACTTTTTTTCTCCAATAATGTTTTTCTCCTATAATGGTTTGTCTCCTGATGTAAACACAGGAGAATTATTTACAAATCAGTACTCATGCACTTACTAATAACCCGTACTGTTTATTAGAACAAGAATCCCAACATAAAAAGTTCCACCAACATGAAAGTAAAAGAAGATAATTATTTCACAAATTATGAGCTTTAGTCATTCTATCTTATGATTTATTTATTCCTACTAATTGGTGAATCCTGAAAAAAAAAGAGTCAGCAGGTATTCTGACTCTTCAATCTTGATACATACGGTTAATTATAAGTTTATTAACATATAGCAACATACTGCAGAAAAGCTGTAGGTACTAATTACAGATATTACCTGAAATGTTGTTCTTCTGAAGATTTTATCAAATCCTTAAGATAGTATGAAGCTAATTTAATAATTACTGTCAGTAATTTATCAAAAAGAATTTTTCGTGATTGCCACACACACCAACTTTTTAAAACATACATTTTAATACCCATGAAAACACAAGCATTACATGGTGTTATACTTTGATATTTTTACCAATAAGGTATACTTCAAACTTGGATATTTTCGTATGTTGTTGTACCCATTGGATTGCACTAGATGCTCATTTTGAGCAAGAGGCTAAAATTTCTGTCTGATTAGTAAGTCCACCAATTCAATAGTATTGCCTTGTACAAATTAACCCAGTAGAATATTTAACAAGAGGTAACATCTCCTACAGGTTTTGAAGAGTTGACACTTGTGCTTAGAACTACACTTTTGAACAACCTGGTTTTGCTGTACCTTACATATTCACCATCTACTTTATAATGGACCATGCCATGCATACTACGATCAATACACAAGTATCATTATAACTATAAATGTTGGCCCTAATTGTCAAATTGATTTCATTAAAATGTAATAGGACATAATTGTCCATATTCTTTTGATATATTAAGTTTAAACCATCTGTGAGTAGTAAAGTAGTGCAGTTTTTTTTTTAAAGAAAATGTTCAGAACAAAATACATGATATATTTAAAGAATTCATTTTTTTTCTGCAATGAGATTGGAATGGGTAACATCATAACTTCTTCTTACAATAGAAAGGGCAACAAAAACGGATTAAAGTTGAAATGTATAAAAGCAAACCATTATCTTGTTAAAAATATTTGCTATTATAATATTGACCTATAATGGTTTACTTTTATAAATTGTTATTTGGATGGAGAGTTGTCTCATTGGCACTCACACCACATCTTCCTATATCTATTCCCTTAAAATACTATTTTAATTTATACCATATTCCTTACCATAGAACATATAGCTGTTTTAATGATTTTTTCATTTAGGTGAAAAGTTCAAGTAATTTGTAACAAAAACAGATGCTAACAACTGAAAGCAGAAAGAAGTCAAAGAAAAAATGCAATAAGATGCAATAATAGCTGTTTTTGTGATGTGAATGGTGTGTTAATTGACCATCTTTAAACACCTGCAGATACAAAACTATCCATTACAGAAAAAAATCTCTGCCAGAACATAATAACAGTATGGTGGTCTCACTACACCAATGTAAAATCCATCAATGAAATCTGAACTAGGTGCAAACAAGTAGATCATTTCTAAATTAAATTGTAAACTGATAATTCAAACATTTAATATTTGTCTTAATATTGTTCAATTGCTAAGATAACAGGAGTTGAGCAGAGAGTCAAGGTAAAAATCCTGTTTTAAAGTATAATCCAGGAACTTGTAAATCTTAAAGCTTAATTAGAAAGCATTAACGTTTGTTTGAAATGGATACCTGATGATCTCTTCAGTTCCGATATATTCTGTTGTAAGGTCAATGACATCATTGACAACAGATGGTATTATTTTCTTTTCAAACATAACATGCAATGTTGGTCTAAATAAAAGACAGAAGATCTGTTTTATGGTTGGTAATAACAAGGATACACATAAAATCATTTGAAACTTAAATTATACTTTGGGGCTAAGGTCTTATGTACTGAGGCATCATGATACAAATGTTTTGAAACTTTTGTTTTGAAACATTCAAGTTGAATTTCTGAAATAGACATAATCCAAAAACCTAACAAACAAATGATTTCAAGTTCATAATTGATTATAATTATTAGAAGTACTGTTTATTCATTAATATTTGTCGGATACCAATTTTCGTGATTTCGTGGATACAGGGAAACCACGAATTTAAATGTTCAATGAAATACAAATTGTCTTCAGAACAGTATGCAGACTATGCCAAAATCACGAAATCAATAATCCACGAATATGCAAGTTTTCATCAATCCACAAAAATTGGTATCTACGAAAAATAAATGAATCCACAGTATGTCAGACCATGTGAGTATTATATTGACTTCCATGGTCAGACGGACATGTTATCTACATAACAGACCCTGTAATATTGGGTATCATTAAACTGGCCTTGTGATTCTCTGAAAACCCTATACAATGTAACTCACAATAATTACCATTTCTAAGTGGGTCTGGAGGGATTTAGGCATGAAATCTGTTTCTTTGTTTAGCAAATGTGAGACGTAAAAGGAAGTAAATGAGACTGTACATTTACATTTGAATTCACAGTTACTTTATGTTGAAAAAGGTACAATTTTGTAATATCTAACTACGCAAGTATCTATATTTTTGTATTCATATTGCAATTTTACATATATATGCCCAAATCATTAAATACTGAAAAGCATGTTTGGTGGGGTTATTCCAGATTTTTTACACATGAGCGACGACTCTTTTTTGTTTGCTGAAATTGGTACCAATGAGTTGTATATGGATTTTCTTCCATAAGTTATAGAGAATAAATTTCAAAAGAATAGTTTTAAAATGAATATACTTTGAATTATTTGGCAAAAATATATCAGGAAATTTCAATACATATCCATATCTAAAGAGACAATACCAAATTTAACATTGATTCACCTATATAAAAAAAAACTATTTAGACCTAATTGTACTATAATGTACCAAAGATATTCATTTATGAAAAATTCATTCAAATTGAACAATAAACATGACAAACAATGATTTTGAAATAAAGGTCTGATCTTACGCAGAAATTATCTAGCAGTACAATGAATTAACATTCTAAAAATGTTAACTGCATTAATTATTTAAGGTTTCATTAATACTCAATTAATACTCTGAGAACCTTTTACAGTTCCATTTACAACTAATTATTTTTTGCCTTAGTTTTGAAGTACTACGTTACCCTTAAGACATTTTTTTCAATTTTTAAACCAAGTTCATTAGGGATCAGGCAATGTATACTATGTGACAATATTTATTCATATCGTGACTGAAAATGTATTCTTTTATTTAGTATCATGTTTAAGACTTTCCCTCAGCTTTAAGGATGGCATTTTGTAATTAGCTTAATCCTACATCTAATGTATCTTAGATTTGGTCCAACTTTACAACATAAAAGTCATGACTTGGTAATTTTCAATTAATCTGCATCCATTTTACAAGTAATGAACACAAGCAAAATCAACACGCAGTCAACATTTACATCAATGACACTGATGATCAGTACTTTTGAATATGATGAAAGATCTTCTGATCACTAAAATGACCAGGATACATATACAATTGCAACTTTGGTTACCTTCAGATTAATTCTCAGCAAACTCTGTGACAGTGTTGAACAAGAGGCTGTCAAAGAGACATCAAACCAGATTTTCCTATATTTGATCGATCTCCTTATGAAAAATAAAATACCAAAATTATTCATATATATATCAAAGCTTAACTTGGCACCTTTAATCACCCAATGAGAAAAGCTACTGCACTAAAATTTCTTAAGAAGCAATTGTTATTTTTGCTACGGTAACTTAAGAGTGCATTTATACGCAAATTTTGAAGTAACAAAATTGTATGAAAGGCAGAAGACATTTTGGAAAATATCTAAATGATACAAATGATCAGGTAAAAGGTCAATGCTTTAGTAGGTTAAATATTTCACCAACTTAGAGTGACTTTTCCGTATCATGTAAACGGTCAAATCAATCTTAAAACTTTACACACTTCTAAAGACATTTACAACCGAAACAAACTGATTTACAGCACCATTGTTACAATAAGTTAAAATAAAAAATATCTGTCAAAACAGGCTGTATTTTGTATATAATAATAAAACCTATAATATATTTAGACAAAATGTTCATATAGACAGACTAAATGTAATAACCTCTGAGAAGGAATGATTTAGAGCTTAACATATTGTAAAGACACTGGTCTATTGTTGAAACTGTATGATGCCTTAAAGATTTTGTACACCAAGAGTGGCTTCCTTGTTGATGTATAACCTACATCTATTCTTAAAACTTAACTATAAACAACCAAAAATTTGTATTTGTCAAAGGCGTTCTGCAATTTTTTAAAGGTCTTTTAAGGCACAAATTGAGCTTACTTTTCAGTAACATAAGTATTTTTTTAATCTTGAATTGATGATTATTTTTACTATGAACAGCAAAATCTATCCATTATTTTAAAAATAATGACAATAAATTTATTGGAATACTTTTTTTTTTTTAAATATTTTAAACTGCTACACCACATCCTTAATATAACACTTCAACTCAAACTTTAGTTTAACAAAAACATTTATTTCTTTAAACTTCATATTTTTGAATAAACATTCAATTCCTGTACAAGTTTTAAGACGAAGAAAGAATTTAGCATTGACATAATAAAATGGGAAAAAAACACCATTTGTTTCCTCAAGAAATTCTCAGACAAATTATCTGTAATTTGAATTCTGAAAACTACATAACAAAACAATTTCAATTTTGTCCTAATAAGTCAACAGACGGATAAAATGGTATTTACTTGTAATGATGAAAACTGGATTCCAATAACAGAGCAAAGTCATTAATCTTCTGGCAAAAAAACCACAACTCTTCAGGACCATTTGAGTCAACAGGAAGAAAAAGACTTAATTGAAGAGATTCAGATGACAATAAATCGGACAATTTACACAAATTTTACCGATATTCAGTTTCAAATCTTTCAGAAAAGCCAAACTGGAATCAAATTAAAATCCATTTAAGGAAATACTGACAGGAAAATGCCTAGCCCATTATCTTCACAATGCAGACATTATAAATCAAATTTACCAACTTGTGTCAAATTTCTAGAAAAAGAATCAGACTGAGATTCACAAAGTTCCACAGTTATAACCAAGCATGAAGCCATCATTTTAATTTACTGTTTATTTTTGGAGATATATATTATTTTGGTTTAAAAATAGGCAAGATTATTGAACAAACCAAAAATTCTTTTTTTCTTGACTTGCCAATATTGTATGATCTGTATCATTTTATGAAAAAGGTTTGTGGAATTTCGCTTCAAATTTTTATGGCTTCTGAAAGACATAATTTAACTCATCATTTTAACAAAATATAAGAAATTTCTGAGAAATTGACTTGAGTCAGCGTTTTTAAATATTTTTATAAAGGATCAAGGTATTGTTCTTTTTCCATTTTCTTCACCTTCTTTGCCAAGTACCAATCGATTGTATCAAACAAGAAAACATCTCCCATAATGCCGAGCGAGAGAGCATTAAAATAGCTTTTAGCTTAAGTTGATATGATTTTTCTAGTCAAAAGAGATCAATTTGTTTGAAAAATACTGTTTACACTTAATTTAGCCTTAACACTGAAAACCTAAGCCTCCCTTGTAGCGAGGGGAAACAGAAATGGACTGAATCATTATCATTACAGCTAATTATTTCAGAACTAGAAAACACTACTGTTGGTTTCAACTGGTGCAAAACGAATCTCCAGTGCATTAAATAATAATGAGAAAAACATACTGATACAAGAGGTATTGGGAAAAACTAATTGGTATAAAACCAGTGATTCTAGAAGCATACATACAATGTTCTATTTAGAGCTATCATTACAATTTTTGTTTACTGATTGAAAAGGTTTAATATCCGTATTGGGAACAGAACTAAAAGTAAATACTATAATCTATCAATAAATCATAATTAGAATTTCTTCACATCTTCATTAAGGTATAAACTTTTACTTAGAAAATCACTTTTATTTGGTATTTAGGTTCAGCTAATGAAGCAAATATATAACAGGATGATATTTTCAAGCCAGATCAAAAATATGAAAACTTGATGAAAATTTAAAAAAGATATACCACTTTGATCAAAGATTATTGTAAACTGTGAAGTTAAATGGGCATGCACTAATATCAGATTACTTATAAAATAAAAGATAAAATAAAAAATAAAAGCAAATGGTCTCATAACACCCAAAATGTACTGACAAACTTAAAGTTCACATGTACTTTTATAGCTTATTTTAAGGCTTGAATTTAATTTTGTTTTCAAAATCATTTCTTTTTTTTTGTTATAAAACAAAACATATGACTCAAGCATGAGCAAAGGAAACATCAGAGTAAAGCTGAAACCTCTCACTGCTAAAGGAGTAGGTCTGGTAAGACCTCTTTTTGGCCCCAAAATATAGCAGTTTTACAAAATTGTTAAAATGTAAACTTTTATTTATTAATTTAACAGCAGAATGCTTCTTTTACATAAATATGGACTGTTTTTGACAATACAATGCCCATATATCGGGTACTAGCACCATTAAGTCATGCTAAATCACTGAAATCTTCACAATTCTAGCATTTTAGTTAAATTTTAGACGGTTTTCGTTTAAAACGAAAGTGGCCGCATTCGTGTTCATTCTTAATATTAAAATGTAAGTTGTATTTTATGATAATACGTAACATATGTAAAGGTTGAGAATGAACACGGATGCGGCCACTTTCATTTTTGACAAAAACCATGTGAAAAGTGACATTTTTTGGCATATTTGGTAGATTTTTCATATTTGAGCTTGAATCGGATCGTTTTAAATGGCACAATCAGTTAAAAACTTTCACATAAACTAATTGAATCAAATAAAATAGACACTTAAGTGTTTAAAAAGTGGTCAAAATCTTTCGTCAGATGAACCTGAAATTTGAGACCTACTCCTTTGTTGTTGCTGATTGTAATATAAAATCAACAATGCCATAACTGTATAGAAACAAAATATTGGTTGCTTTCTGCCTTCATCAATATCAAACTTACATGAAATTAAGCCATGCCCTTGTTGCTGGACCAACTCAACCAATGTTTCCCATTCTTTGATGCAAGCAAGACAAAACCAAGGTGTCAGTGCAACATTATTTACAACTGAATATTTAGCAAGCACCAATCAATGCAACATTTTTACAGATTATCAAATTCATCATTATCTTCAAGGTAATCTTATCAAAAAACCCAATACATTTATTTACTCAATTAAATATACATTGTTTTCATCTGTATCCTTTTTTTCTTTAATTTTGTTTATACATCTATAATAAAAACAGATGCTTTTGTATTTTTAACTCATCAATTTCTGTACATTTTCTATTTCTATCAACACATTATAATAATAGAAAGTTTATCAAATCCTGACTTATCTCTTTATCAAATATTGATGGGTAAGGTATCATACTTATCAAATAAACTTATCAAAAATGTGCACTATACTTGAACTGTCCATCAAGTATAAAGTCTGTTTTAAATATAGATTGTACTATTAGACAAGATGAACATTTGTGAAAAAAGGCCCTAGAGGAAAACAAATTTTACCAATACCATCGTTATTTAATCCACTGATTCGTAAGTCTGTAAAATTTTCAAATTTTCTGAGCTAAAGTAAAAGCCTTTTCAAACCTAGCTCTTATAATTCAAGGTAGAAATTTTAGTCTTTTTAAACTAAATCAAGGGTAAAGTTTTCCTTATTTGTCCATAGTATACTACAATAGTTCAGACTTGTCGGTTATCTACAGAACACAAAAAGCCTTCATCTGAAATTCTTTTTAATAAATGGCTTCTGCAGAAAAAATACATATACTGGATATGTTATAATATTGTAACAATCAAAACTTTGAAATTTGAAAGGAATTTTCTACTCATTATCAATATCTAATATTATGATAACAGACTTTGAGGTGAAGGTATTTTTTCTTTCTTCAGGTATCACATTAATTAAGGAAAGTTGTACATTTGCAGTCTCAATCTTTTTTTATAATCTGACCGATGAACCCTTTATTAAAACTCAGTTGCAATTTTTTTTTTAAATCACTACACTTAAAAGATAACAAGAAAGGTATAAAAATAAATCTTATAATATTGGAATGATGATGTATATATTTTCTACTGATTTTATAGTTGTTAAAACACTGATATATTTGACTACACTGATATCAGACTGCATTTAATGTGAAAATAAATGCATGATGTATTCTTCATACATCATAAATTTTTTTCTTTCCTTTTTTGTTTTGTTTGAAGCATTAAACATATTCAGTTATCTCAAAACACTTAAATCAATTCCAGAATTAAATTGAAAAAGCTGTGATTTTAACTGCCTTCCTTTGAATGTTTAATTTCTAATTAACTTATATATAACAGAGTGTGAGATTGATTGACATTTCTGTCCTCAAAGAAATAGCTATTTATAAATCATCTTAACAATCTCAGGCGGAAACCCGGTTGAAACAGAACAAAAGAATCAAAGCTCTTTGTTAGAGAAGGTGATAAATGCTTACTGTAATGTTTACTATAGTTACAAAAAATTTGAAAGTTAATAGAAACAAAAAAAATGACAATTTTCTTCTCAATAACGAAGTGTTCTATTTTAAAAACACCATTTGCATAAGGTTTCAATTTATCTATTAAATAGTAATTTAGTTAAGCAGAACAATTAGATATCAAGTCGACGACATGGGTATCTATCAAGTTGGATGTAGAAAATGCATAACCTCCAATTTTTTTGAAAAAATTACCACAGACGGAGAACATATCAATCTATTAGTTCAGTTATTTTCATGTCTGCCCTTCCATTATGTGATTAAAGAAAAAATTCTAAAAAATGGATAACATTTGTATGGAAAAGAGAAAATCAAGTGCACCTTTTTATGTTAGGGCATGTCTGAGTTGAATATTTTGTCTTGAAAACGTACAAAGCAAGAATATTTGATACATCATCTCGCTTCAGATCTATCATTTTTATATATTAAAGCTACAGGTTGACTTTATAACATTAAAAAATCACAGTACTAAAAGATGAAATATATGGGTCAAGTGAAATACCTATCTAATGATTCATAAAAACAGAGTAGGTGTGTTCGAATAGCTACTTTTTTATAAAAAATACTTGACGACAGTCTTTCAAATTTTTTTTTTGTGTGTGGTATTTAAAGTAAGGTTTATAGTCTTCAACCACTAAAAAAATCTAGTCTGCCCTTCCACGAAATATTTAATTAGAATTTTTTTTAAATATTTTTGAATTTTCAAAAATTCCACCTGACAACCGATTAGACAATACTTTTAAGTTGAATCAATGCAGACAAGATCATTAACTGATGCTCATAAGCTAATAGATATATTTATCTTTTAAAAAACAACTGACATATAAGGATCGTGATGGTGCTATGCGGATAAATATATCGGTTTTCAAGAGCAAAATTGGCAGCGCGTCATCCCTACAATGGCTTCCATTTCTACGATTGTGAAAATTAACTGGCGTAATGGGGAGAAAATTTTGACGAAGTACAATCCTGACTGATCTACTGGTTGTGACATAAATATAGATGAGAAATCAAACACACCTTAACAATACATAAGTTGTGAGATTGGTAATTGATGACATAATTCTTTGTATAATGACTTATAGATTTCATTTTGTCCATGCAAACAAACAGGAGATATTTGATGGAGATTCAGAAAGCAACTCCTGATTAATATTGATATAAGATGCCGAGATTTTTCTTTTTGATTGAATTACACAATTCAAGCCAATGTGCCCTGGGACAAGAAACTATAATAGAATTCTCTGCTCCAATGATATTGTATAATAATTTCTTATTTATCAGAAAATAACCTTATTTGCATCATATAATTATCTAGAAACAAATGAATGATAAGACGAACTGTCAAGCAGAAATCAGCTGAAGCTGCCTCCTGATGTAGGGTTTTCTGTGTTGAAGACCCATTGGTGACCTTAGGCTGTTTTCTGCTCTTTGGTTGGTTGTTGTCTCTTTCACACGTTCCCCGTTTCCATTTTCAGCTTTATTCTACTAATGTCATTGATTCATATATTTCAAGAAATTAAAGAAAAACATAAATCATGCAACCTTTAAGGAACAATCTCAACCAGAGACCAAAAATATACCAACAATATAAAAATTGTAGACACAATTACAAGATCTCAACCCCAGGAGTTAATTACTTCCACAGAGTGTACATTTTTACTTGAACAAAATTTCAGATTTTTCATGAAATGTTAAACTTTCAACTAAAAAAAAAAATTACCTGTAGAATGTCTTTTATTTAGCAAGCTTTTTTTCAGCAAGTTTTCAAAATGAAACATACATCCTTTGCTGAAATGACACATATTGACTCACAGTGTGTTACCTCATTCAATTCTTACAACACCAACATATCAGTATATCATGAAAAAACTTTTTTTAAGATACAACAATAATAATCATCATTCATAATGATAATTTTACAAAAACAATTCTTCTCTACATGCTACAAGCCATTAGTTTAACACCTTTTGATAGCCATGCCATAAAAACTTATCTTGTTCCATAAATACTATCTGCCAACATAATTTTCTTAATGTTTTATGCAATATCTTGCATATTTCTCACACTCAAATAATCTTTGCTTTAATGTTATATTTCCTTTGATGTCAAACAGTTATTGCATTTTTTTGGTATGAGACAGCATGAACAGATATGGCATGGAGGACAATAACCTATATTCATTATGTTTGTCTTTCCCCAAATACAAGCAAAAAAAACAACATGTGACTGATAGAGACTATACAAGAAATCTGTTACTTAACTTAAAACATAGCAAAAGAAGAACATATCATACATTCAAATGTAAGATTTATACCTATAGGAATAATATTTTTGCAAGTATTAAATACTAATTTTCTGACTTATCTACTTTTTATAATATCAAGAGTGTACACACGCAAAATCAAGAAGATGTGGTATGACTGACTCCACAAGAGACCACATGACACACAACTTTTGAATTACAGGCTCCTGACTTCAATTTTCAGGCTTTTTAAGTATCCTTGAATCTGAGGACCTAGATGCTCTTAATTATAAAATCCACCAAAAAAGTAGACATGTTAAAGAGCAACAAACACTTTCAAAACAGCTTTTCCTAACACTGGATTGAATAAAAAAAAAATTGAAGAAGATGTGCTCCCTTAAAAATACAAGATTGTGATTGGATCAGTTATTTTGATGCATTCATACTGCACATACCTTTGTGAAATTGTCCCTCAATTTTTCGCTGAAGATTTTCGGGTTGCACTTTTCTTCTTAGTTTTCACATAAACCTCTTGATCACGTTAATAGATCTGAAAATATAGTAAAAATTGATGACTTCCTAATCTTTTAAAATTATTTGTATTTAAATCCTGCAAAATGTACACGAATTGACACAAAGTGACACAAAAATATGAAAATCTATAAATTGTACACTGATAAAAAATCTTACCAAATCTGAGAGTTATATATTAGTCAAAAAATCTTTTGAAAAAATTGATCAATCTAATCGGTTGCATGTCTAGAAAATGGAGCACTACAGTACACTGTAAGAGACAGTAGATAAATGAAATGTTATGACCAGATGACTGTAGTTCATTGACTTACAAGTTATCAAAATTAGAAAGTTTAATAATAAGTATAAAATGTGCATTTATCTCAGTGATAACAAGATGTTCCGCAGGGTGCAGCTTTATACGACCACAGAGGTCGAACCCTGAACAGTTGGGGCAAGTATGGACACAACATTTAAGCTTGATACAGCTTTGAATTTGGATAGTGATTAAATAGTTGACACAACATTATGTTTCTGACACAGAATGAATTTGGTCTACGAACTTAAACTTAAAAACTTTAGATTGGACATTTACCTATTATGGTCTAATATCCAAAATATTAATACATGGTTAGATTCAGCATATCATAGAACCCCAAGAATTCAATTTTTGATGAAATCAAATAATGTTCAATTTTAGACCCTTAAGACCTCAATGTGGACCAATTTGATAACCGGACCCACATATTAAAAATCTAAATACATGGTTAGATTCAGCATATTGAAGAACCCCATATATTCAATTTTTGTTGAAATCAAACAAAGTTTAATTTTTGACCCTTTGGACCTTAATGTAGACCAATTTGAAAACTGTGAGGACCAAAAATTAAGAATCTGAATACACGGTTAGATTTGGCATATCAAAGAACCCCAATAATTCATTTTTTGATGAAATCAAATAATGTTCAATTTTAGACCCTTAAGACCTCAATGTGGACCAATTTGATAACCGGACCCACATATTAAAAATCTAAATACATGGTTAGATTCAGCATATTGAAGAACCCCATATATTCATTTTTTGTTGAAATCAAACAAAGTTTAATTTTTGACCCTTTGGACCTTAATGTAGACCAATTTGAAAACTGTGAGGACCAAAAATTAAGAATCTGAATACACGGTTAGATTTGGCATATCAAAGAACCCCAATAATTCATTTTTTGATGAAATTAAACAAAGTTTAATTTTGGACCCTTTTGGCCCCTAATTCATTGGGACCAAAACTCCCAAAATCAATCCCAACCTTCCTTTAGTGGTCATAAACCTTGTGTCAAAATTTCATAGATTTCTATGAACTTAAACTAAAGTTATAGTGCGAAAACCAAGAAAATGCTTATTTGGGCCCTTTTTGGCCCCTAATTCCCAAACTGTTAGGACCAAAACTTCCAAAATCAATCCCAACCTTCCTTTTATGGTCATAAACCTTGTGTTTAAATTTTATAGATTTTTATTCACTTATTCTAAAGTTATAGTAAGTCTTCGGACGCTGCCAACGTGATACCAATATACGACCAAAAAATTTGCGGTCGTATAAAAACTCCTCTTGATAGACTGGAAGAATCTTTTTTATATCAATCTTTGTTCAATATCCCTAATGTTTGTTCCTCTTTTCTCTAAACAAGAAAATTCTCTAACATGCTAACATCCAAACAATCGTTTTGTGTGGGTAAATATTTCAATACAATAATGGCAAATGCAAATATTGAAATTCAAATGGCATTTTTTGTATTAAAAATTGAAAATCAATGGACCATCACTGAAGGAACAGGGTCAATCATCTACAGGAAAATTAGATGTGACCATACAAAATGATCATTGACTTAATCTGATAAGTGGTTCTTCTTAAAGTTGTCTGTTCACAAAATTTAACAAATAAACTGTAGAAAAGTTGTGAGTTCAATTGCCAAAACTAATTAGGTGGATCCAAAAAAAAAAATCAATGGAAATGAGATAATGGCAAACACTAAACTTGCATGTATTGTTAACAAATATTATTTACTCTAATTAGTGGTTTCCCAGAAACTGACCTATTGAACCATTTGAAAGGTGTGCAAGAAATGTCAATAAATAGCAACTACCTGAATAGTTAGAAAAAATAAATCATGTAGGGATGTTAAAACTTGAAAGTAGATTTCCAATTTTACTCATTACTCAGTTGGTATCAGGAACTTTAACAGTTCCTTACAGCTACGTCATAAGAAACAACACGTCTAAGCCTAACTTCTGAAACTGTCAAAGCAATACAAGATCCATTGACAAAAGACTATCTAAGTCTGCGTTTTTTCATTAGTCTTTTCATTCCTGAGTGATAATAATGCGTAAGAACTCATTAACACCCCCTCACAATTAATATAATCAAACTTGATCAAGAATTTTGCTGCCTTCAATCACCAGTAAAAACAACCATTTCCTGTCAGTAAATATTGACTTGACTAGTGGTCCCACATGGTTTTCCCAATTAGTAACCATATATAGCTGATGGTCAATGCAGATAGAATAGCTGTTAAAAGGTCATTCAAGGTGACAGAACGTAGATATCATAAGATATCAGCTGACTGGACATCCAAACTGAATGTGATGTTCATGATTATCTATTATTCATACTATATAAAAATATAGAAATGTCAAGCACCTTTGAAAGAAGGTTGAAAACTAGAGGCTCATTTAGAGAGCTTTTATTGCTCACCTTGATTAATGCTTTTTAAAAAACAATTCAACAATGTAGATTCTTCAACAGTCTATAGTGAAACTTAAAACTGTGCAAGATTCTTTTTTTTTAGGTCTTAAAAAGCCATTAAATATTTTCAGTTAAAATCAATCAAATTTCAAACTACTCTTAAGGATCTCCCCTTTTTCCAGGAAACTGAAATGAATTTACAAGATTTAACTCACACTGAAAGTATGGCTGTGACTTTCCCTACATCCATGCATTAGATTTGATGTCACAATCAGCCTGTATGTCTATGAACACCGAAAACCTTAAACTGTATGTTCCCTTTGAGGTGAACACATCAGGTGTTCCCGTGATAATTGATGTATGTAATTCAGGATCATTTAATTTGTTCACAATCATCATTGTTTTTTAAAAGGAGAATAAAGTTTAAAAGTGTTTGGTCTTTTACTTTATGAGAATATTTGAAAATCTATCTATTAAACTAAATGTTTGCATTCTTTTTTCTTCTTTTCTAAATTTTTTTATATAATAATATAAGAATATCAGCTAGTTTAGAAACATCCATAGAGTTGTATTTAACATTAGATTTGTTTATCTAGTAAACCCTGTGAATAAGACTTTTACAATTTATATTTGTATTAATCTGATAAGTGCATATATATGATTTTTACAGTGGTAATTTATATAGACCAATATTTTGTTGGGATATATTCAAACTTATATACAATGTAGTTAACAGTATATTAATTTTAATTACTTTTATTTATTATTCATCATTGGACTTTTAATGCAAATATATTAAGTATTATTACCATTTTATTGTTTTGTAATAGTTATTTTTATATGAATAAATGGAAAATTCACTTGAATTGCAACAGTTAAAGATAAAACTTTTACATCTGATCTCTGAAGGATGATTAAAAAATATTTTATGACTTTTTTAATTCATTTTAATATCCATAACTGCAAGGAATAGAATGGCATAAATAGATAATTTTTAACATCAAAGTGCATTATCAATACACAAAGAGGATAGATATATAATATCATATATAAGTTTTAAAGGTTAAAAAATCCCCATAGATTATTTATCAATTATAATAAATGACAATGAGGTTTTCAACTCAAATATAATGAAATTGCACCTTTTGTTTGATAACAGTTGAGTAAGTATGCTGCACAATTCCTCAGAGAAGACGTTAACCTTAATCCAGTGCTTTTAAAAGCATGAAATAATCTAGCATGAGAAACAAAACTGTACCTAATAACATTTGTATATACTTTTCAGATGTACATGTACATATGTTATCTATCTATCTAACAACAGTACAGTGACATATATTTGGACCTTGTTGGATAGTTGTCCCATTGGCTATCATGCCTTATATTTACTTGGAGAAAAAATTACAATGCAATTTTCAAGACTTTACACTTCCAAGGGACATATCCTTTTAAAAATTTGTTGTCAGCACTGATTTCAGAACTTGTCGGGAGACAATTGTTGATATAACCCATTGGATAATTTCATAATCCCAGTATATGTAATGTTAATCGGCTTTCATGCCTGAGTGCTCACATTATTCAATTTTCATTAGAACTCAACTTGAGTCAAGACATTGGTTATATAATTACACCTTATGTAAGAATCCTGGGTTTTTATTGGTTGATAGCCAGTGTATTTTTCACCAATATACTGTTATCAAATGAATATCGTTCATTTTTTAAAGCCGCCGGGGTATATGCAAAAAAGATATGCCTTTTTAACCGGGCTCTCTGCCGTCATATTTGCCAAAAAATACTCTATCTGACTGGACACTTGTAACGTCACGCTCATCAATGCGTTTTTTAACGTTAACATTCTGTGTAATTAAACAGATATAGCATGTTCTTGAGGGGTATTTGCGAAAAATACCAGTCTTGAGAATGAATTTCCCTCGCCTCACGGCTCGCGAAATTTAACATTCTTTCAACTGGTATTTTTCGCAAATATCCCTCCTTAACATGATATATCTGTTTAGAATGCTTTGACATATATTTCATAAAAATCTTGCCAAAATTGTACTGATGAGTCCTGACATCAGAACACCTGGCACTTTGTCCACTATGTTTAGCAAAGTAAAGGTGACAACAAAAGAAGTCCTGGTTTAACTTTTATCTACTTTAAAAGACAGATTTCTGCTATTTCATATGATTACTGTGGTTCAGAATATCTGAAGCCTACAGATTAACTCAAGTTTTCACACATACATCCTATAATCTCACAAAAACATCAAATTAAAGTCAAACATACTGAAATTTCAACTTTGGATATTTTTTTATCTATCATTATCAAATTTAATGTGATGGATATATATTTGCATATAAGAAATATAAACTAGGGGCTCCCAAGGGCCTGTGTCACTCACCTAACTCTACTTGTGTTTTTGAATCATATAAAAAAAGATAAAAATCATTACAGATACTTAAATAGTTGAGGCCAAATTTGGTTTAGAATATTGGCCCCATAGTTTAATTTTAAATCCTGGTGGTCATCTTGAACAGTAAATCAGCAACAAAGTAACAACACTTCATCACCACCTCATAAGGAACATTTATGACATGTTTAGTTTCATTTCAAGCAGACTGGTTTTCTAAAAGAATTAAGACATTTGTATGTATTTCCCATAGGGTCATATATTAAACTAAGTCCCCTGCTGGTGGACATCTTAGATGATGGATCAGCTACAAAGTAACAACACTTGGTCAGCACCTCATAAGGAACATAAATGCTATGTTTGGTTCCATTCCATTCAGTGGTTCTCTAAAAGAAGACATTTGTATGTATTTTCTATAGGGTTCTATGTTTAACTGTCTTTGGGCTAGGTGAGCTAAAATGGTAAATATATGGCCAACTGTGAACATTGGAACATTAGTTTTAATAAAATGATTAAACTGATCACATAAAAAAGTATCAAAATGTATGTAATAAAAGACAACCTTTTGACATCCACTACAAATTGTTCGTAGCTTCCAATTAAATAATAAGCAAATGCAGACAATGATAAATATAATTTATAAAAGGATTTATAGTTTAAAAAGTGGCTAATTATGACTGCAGAAGCTCTGTTCCATTTCAAATCTACCATTAACTTACTCAATACCCCTTGCTTTTTTTTTTATATATTTATGCTTAAAACTGGCAACAGCAGTTAATATCAGTAAATACTGTCAACAATGAACTAGATATAACCTTATATAATAGAAAAGAATTGAGAGCGAGTACAATAGCTTATAACAATAGAAAATACTGTATAAGAAGATAGTGTGGCCTTAAAATATCTACCAATTTTATATGTATTAAAATACACAGATATCCACTTTTATTCTAGAAATTAAGTCCAAATCTGATCCCTAAATCCTATTATGACAATATTTTCATGGTAAAAATTATGTTTTTAAAGTCTGAAGGACCATTCGCATGTGAACTTTTTCTACACAACCATAATCCTTTCTTTTTTGTTTTTACATTATTCAAGATATTTTCAAAAGCTGATAATATGTCTATAGGATAAATCTAGCATCTCAAGGATTCAATGATAATCGACTCATAATCATGTACCTACCATAATTTAAATGATTTATTTATCTTTTAATCAAGATATTCTTTGAAGATGGACCACCAAAGCATGTAGTTATCATATAAAAATCTTGTAACTACATGTAATATGTTTATTAAATCCATAAATAAAACTAACAATTACATTATAATCAACAGCTCATCAATCATTTCAGGAGAATTCTCCTTTCATTGCATTCATGTAGGCTGTGTGAAATTATATTTAAAATCAAAATCATTTAACTATTTTACTGTTATGGCTCATTTAATTATAGTGAAAATGCTCAAATCTTTAATATTAAGAATCATGGTGATACTAGTGAAAACTGTATTGCAAGCTTTAATTTGGATTTGTCCTAATATTAATCTGATTCTAAGTAAAATTAAACAGCCTAGTTATAGTGAATAAAAATAAATTTACTTAGTCAATGTTCCTGCCTTTTAGTTAATTAAAAAAACAAGTTGCTTTCTTAAAAAAAAAGAAAAGCAATACATGAACCTAAGACCGTTGACTGCCGGGTCACCAAAAGATTGTTACTGAATTCAGTCTATGAACTAAGCCCAAGAATTTGCATCAAAATGATGTTGAATGAAAAGTGAACTTATCTCCTGCACCACTTAGAAAACACCATATTTTCAAATTAAACTGTCACATCAATTATATTATGTAAGTTCACAGACACCACATGGTTTCTCTCTCAATCGATAGGTGACAATTGTTGCAAGAAGGAATAATAATGAAATACACAATACCATAAAAAGAAAAGTTTTTTTTTTCTTCATTATATATATATGTGATTTTGATATTTTACAAAATTTATTTTTTTCAATAAATTGCAAGATTAAAATAATTTAAAAACCATATATAAAAATAATTAGTTTTCAAATAAATCTTGAAAGGCAGGATACATCAAAGAATATTTCCAAATTCTTTTTTTTTTTTTTTAAATTTAGAAAAAAGGGGGGAGGGTCTACCCCAAATGTGCCTGTGCATTTTCCTAAAAATTTCAAAGTTTTACAATTTTGTGTTTAAAACATCTGTTAGTTAAGTTATATTATCGGTCGCCTTATCAGTATGAAATGACAGATTTATAGCACTATACTTAACCATTTTATAATTGAGAGAAGATATGAAATTATCACTTTCTTGTGCATGGATCTGGGATTGAATTTGTGTTTGCTTTTGAATTGAAATAATTGACTGTGAATCGAAGCCAGTCGGAGTATATATTTACAGCTTCTTTTTGAATAGTTATTTTAAAAGCTCGACTATTTTATATATTACTTGAGCATGTACATATTTTATCCGATTATAACCCATTGGCAAATCCTAATTTCTACTAACCGGATGACTTATGCAAATTGCACAAACCTATCGCAATATAAATTTATGCACTCAGTTTGCTTTATAATCTGGATTTCTGTAAGGACTTATTTTATCTATCATATCTTTATATTTTGTTTCCTAAATGAATGCCTTTATATTCTCAACTCGTATTTGAAGCTGTCTTTACTCATGGTAGATGTTGTATGCGGTTAAACCTGTGGCATGCAATTGATTGGAACCTCTTATGAAGAGACTTATTTTGGTGTCATAAAACATCTCAAATTTTAAGAATTTTCTGATTTTACTTAAATCAATTCAAACATTATACAGAGAAACTTAGTTTTGCCAAAGAATTTCTTAATTCAGAAGTTTATGAATATCTGTACACACTTTCAAAATAACCAAATTATATAAAAAGGTATGTATTGTAAAAAACGCCAGACACGAGTTAAGTCTACAAAAAAAGCATCAGTGACGCTCGAAAGAAAAAAATTAAAATGCTAAATACATTACAAAGTTAAGAAATCTATTCCTTGGGTAGACAATCCTCAGCTTTTTGAAAAGGTCAAAGTTTATAATAGGACAGTGACCCAAAAAAGAAACAAAAGAGAAACAACTCAAGGTCAGAATACCGTTAGCATGACCGTGCTTGAAAGTCACATGTAAAGCTTTTTCTGCCGTGTCCTGAATTTAGATAACAAAAACGAAAATAAGCTTCCACGAATGAATTTAATAGTATTGCGTGCAAATAGTATTTTAGCGCACGAAATAGTAAATAGAAAGCATATCACTGATACTCGGGAAAAGAATACGCATTTGCATCATCACATATCTTAATCTAATAGTTGAAATCGAATGTCAAACGGCCTACATTAAATGTTTTGACTCCGGATTAATTGACATTTTATCTGGAATTTTTGAGAACGCAAACCGATATATATAGTGTGCTTTTGAAATGTGATCTATAATGTGAATGAATCAAGACGTGTAGGATAGTTGGTCAACACAATTAATACAATTTTCAAAACCGTACCATAGTACAAATATTTAGATGCTATAAGGTTAAACTATTAAAACAAACAAACAAAAATTGAATTAAAATTTTATAATAAACTACCGTTCCTGTTAGTAATTTTTTCAAATTCCTTTGAATATATATAATATCATGCAATAAACACGAACGTCAAGTATTTACGGATGGACTTTTTATTTATCGAATGAATCTATTTTAAATTCTAACATTCCACTATGTGAATATATTACTATACAAAATATAAGCAAAGACTTCTAAATCCATACTAACAGTATAAAATAATCAACAATGGGGTTGTAGTTAAATTTTGTTGTAATTATTGTAAATTATTTGTACGGTTGTTGTGAGCTGCAAAGATTTGAAATTATGCTTTATGAATTGACAACACACAAGTATTTTTTTCACGACCGTTTAAAATTTAAATATTTAATAAATTGATCTTACTTTCCGTTTTATGGATATATTACAATACAAAAAAATAAATAATAATTACTCATAAAACATAAAAACTAAAATGGTATGAAATAATTAATGTAGAAATATAATGATGATTGTTTATACACATTTTGTTTTGTAGGATGCAAGAATTTATTTATGTTTCTTTACAAATGAATATTTAAAAATACCAAAGCAGAGTATCTTGACGTTGTCATATAAAATACTTTAATTGCAACTCTGAAAATATTCTGATTTCAATCATTGTTAGTTTCTCCAGAAACATAAATACAGTATTTATTTTGTATATATTTGTTTGATTCCGATTGAATTAAATACTTTTGATAAGAATATTATCTTTCTGTTTTCCGATCTAATATTAATATTTTAACCAGAATGTTATCTCCTGTAAGTCTAGTATGATGAAATACACAGTATCCCATGGTTAAATCTTCAAACATAATTATATTAGTTTACATGTTATCGAGACAACAGACAATACCACGTTATAATTGACCCAGATACTAACAGTGCACAGTGGTCGTTTTAAAACAAATATAATTGCGTCGTCAAGGGCCTTCAAGGGCCCTATCAAAGACGTAGATAACAACCTGTTAAGACCTGTATAAATGACCGAAAACTTTAGAGACGTTCCGAGAATTTTATCCTGACTTCCGGCCGAGAGATATCGAGTGGCCCATAGACACATCCAAAACTCGCCAATATATAAGCATGAACCCCCTCAGGGGGTTCATGCCAAAAAAACCAAGAATGTGTCCTCAGTACATGAATGCCCCACTCGCACTATCATTTTCTATGTTCAGTGGACCGTGAAATTGGGGTAAAATCTCTAATATGGCATTAAAATTAGAAAGATCATATCATAGGGAACATGTGTACCAAGTTTGAAGTTGATTGGACTTCAACTTCATCAAAAACTACCTCGACCAAAAACTTTAACCTGAAGCGGGACAGACGGACCGACGGACGAACGGACGAACAAACGGACGCACAGACCAGAAAACATAATGCCCCTCTACTATCGTAGGTGGGGCATAAAAAAAAAAGGGAAGACATTACTATGGTTAAAATGTGTTCTAAATTTTCAAGATCAAGCATAATATCTTGCTAGAATTAGGCTGCAGAAATCTAAATACTCAGTAAAATAGTCGAAGAGAAGATATTTGGTTAGCTTTTTGTCCTGTGGGCCCTCTGCTTTATGGATTTAATATCCTTGCTAATGAATTAAAGTTTATCCAAGCTATAAAAACAAGTTACATGTAAAGAATGAAACCTTTCTGTAGTGAAAGTTCCCATTTATATGGATCAATATCTAATAACTAATATGAAAATCTCTGCAATAAAAACATATACAAGACCAGAGTAAACAAAACATCTCCAGAATCAATTCCTGACAATAGCTGGAAATTGAATTCATTGCCTGTGATAAGATTTCAAGTCAAATATGATTGAATTAACTGACAGACATAGAGTTATGAAATAAATCCACAATCAACCCAAGCAAACACTTAATTCTCACAAATAAACATTTCCCCAGTAAACAGTTCTAATCCTAGAAATAGAAACAATTCACTCTGAAGCACTGATTCAAGTGGTTTATATTGCTATTAAACAGGTTATCCATTACTCATAAACTACTATGCAAACAGCAATGCACTTTTATTATGTACATCACTTAACCCTAAGCACTGTATAAAGGCTTTAATGAAAGTATCAAAATTACTTGTGGTTATACAATACATGTATGAGTATAATATTTGTCTTTATAAACAGCTGAACTTTATAAATTTAAATATGTATCTATAATGTGCTAGTGTTGAATGAAGCAAAAATGCATTCAAGTTCATTCAACAAGAAATTACACTATGAATTTAAAATTGGTTGAAATCTTATGATATGTATTAAATTTGTACTGGTTGAACTTTGAGGACAAAACTTATTAAGTCGAGTTTAGTAAATTGATACTTAAACAAAAAATTGTCTAAAACTAATAACTGTTATTTGGCTGTTTTAATCTTTTGAGAGCACACAATCTAAAAGAGAATCTGAACATTACCATAATGAATACCAGTTCAAATAATACGTGTTCCAAATAATCACAAATTTATGAGCATACCTGAACTTGTGTATCATCAGTACACCGGATATAGGTGCTATAACCAAGCGGACATAATCGATTTTGACCTTACATGGTAACGAAAATCTTTGTTTTGCTTTAATTATCAATATTCAATGTACATTTCTCAACACTTGAAATTCCTGCTCCCAAATAATTTTCGCATCGATTTTTTCCTATTCATAAAACAACTTTGATATTCTAATAAGAACTTGTACATGCGCAAATAGTTGTGAATGTCAACACCAACTTTCAATTTCGATACAGTTGTTGAGACATTTACATGTTTTATCCGAATGAAACCTATTATACACATGATACAGGGCAAAATTAATAGTTACCAATCATAAACCTACCTGTGATTACTCATTCTTTGAAACTTTTTGGGCAATAAACGAGTATGAAAATAAAGTTTTTGTGTACGGTGTACAACAACTTAACTATGCACCGTACATAAGGTTTATGTGGTCAGCTAAACACCGTAGTCACAACGCTTCTTTAGGGATAAAATATCGAAAAATAACATATGTATGAAAGATTTCAATGCCAATTATTGAAACAGCTATTTCAATGCCAATTATTGATACAGCTTTACTTATTACACACATACATTGGCCTTCTATCAGAAAAAGAGTTGCAATATATATAGAATTATATCGGATGAGACGAGGGCCAACTTCTTTTACAAGTATTTGCACATGCTTTTAGTAATCCCTCTTGTTTTGGGAACATAATGAGACATCTCTAATCATCAACCTACGACCAAATCATTTCTTAAAACAGCAATTATGTTTTAAAAGACTGAAGTACACATTAATATTATGTGAACAAAACAGATTTTTCGTAATCATGTAAGATAAAAATCGCTCACGCCCGCTTGGTTAGTAACTATATCCGCTGTACAATGATACACAGTGCTGAAGTTTAAACATAAAATGTAAAAGAATGCTGAAACATTGTTGTTGGATACTTTTCATTTTCTCTACATGTAAGAGTTCTCTCAGCTTTATATGAAAGGCAGAAAGTTTGTTTTTAAGCTTAAATTCACTCACTGTAACAGTTCCCTTCTCTAGTTTTAAGGTCAGCCTATTAATCAATTAAAATCATTTTACATATATTCTCTGAATCCTGAATTCTTATTTATAGAATCTAGTAACTTGTTGTCATACTCCCCTTGGTCTAGAACTTTTTTCCTTTTAGCTTAATTTTTCTGAGTAATTCCTTTTTTTATTTAGAATTAATCTAACATTAATATACATGACAAAAGCATGAACCTCTAAAACATTTTTCTCTATATATGGCAAACATTGCAATTGGTTGTCAAATTAATTGAAGATCAATGAAAATTAAGCTTTTGATCTATACTTTGAATTCCAATTTTGTCCAGAAGTTCATTGAATCTATTTGTTAGCATCAAAAGATGGACAAATCTGAGATGAAAAACATTAAAATCATACAGAGTCATGTGTAATGTCGCCAAAGGACAGTTAAAAGTCTGAACTAATACTTCCATTTATGGCTTAGCTGTTTAGTTCATTTCAAGGCAATGGGTCTTTTGAGATTTTCCTCCTTTTATCTATCCACAAATGAATATCCTAATCTACATAGCTAAGCTATTTCAAGCTACATCCAAGGTTGCAGCTATTTGTCTAGTTTCATAACATTTAAGAATCGTAATAAAATGAGCTTATGAATATAAAAATAAGGAGATATGGTATGATTGAAAATTACATAACTATCCACCAGACCAAATTATATGCATATGAGCAACTATAGGTCAACATACGACCTCAACAATGGTCAAAAACCATCCTCTATAGTCTGCTATATAAATAGGCATGAAAAAAATTACCGGTAAACTGAAAACCATTAGCCTTTTATGACAAAAAACAATCAAAACAAATACTAATAAGACAAACAGCCCCGAATAACAACAACAGAATTACAGGCGCCTGATTTGCAATACAGAATGAGACAGGGATAAATGTACATGTGAGTGCAAATCTCCTCTAACCTCAGGGCCACCACTGGTGTTATTAGCACATCATATATAAAAACAACATGTAAGAAGAGTGCACACAATGAAAAGGGTTGTCTGCTTTTCTTGTATTGAATAAAATTGATGTTGAAAGTGTGTAATGAAGGTTGAACTGCAAGTACCACATAACTTTACATGATCAATCATCTATGCAAATAAGGTCATATGAACCCTGCCAGAGACATATCTATAATACTAAAATAACAAGGTCCAATTTGTCAGCCGTCATCACGTAAAAACGATGAATCAAAGAATTCAACTTTATATATAAATAATATAGTACAATGGTGTTGATTAAAAATTACACCACTCCAGGCCCCTTTGTTTTCAACGTAATTAATATTGCCAATAATTAAGAAGTTCTGGGTCGAGTCCGACACCGATACCAATAGTATATTCACCTGTTACCTATTACCTTATCTGTACGTTCCGCATCTGAAATTCGCACCACCAAACGGTGTATTTAAAAAATACTCCATTTCAGGCCCTTTTGTTTTCCAAATTATTAATATTACCAATAATTGATAGGTTCCAGGTCGACGGGTTCAAACAGAAAGATTTTGAAAGCAGAGAAAACTGTGCATCTTATAATCGGCATGACTTTATCAGATGACAATACCAATACTAAAATAAGGCATACGTCTATAATACTAAAATAACGAGGTCCAATTTGATTGAGTCCGACACCGATACCTATAGTATATTCACCTGCTACCTATTACCTTATCTGTACGTTCCGCATCTGACAGGCGCACCACCAAACGGTATATTTAGAATTTTGCTGTATACTGTTGAGTAAAAAATACTCCACTTTCAGGCCCTTTTGTTTTCCAAAATTACTAATATTACCAATAATTGATAGGTTCCAGGTCGACGGGTTCAAACAGAAAGATTTTGAAAGCAGAGAAAACTGTGCATCTTATAATCGTCATGACTTTATCAGATGACAAATTACCAACACTAAAATAAGGCATACGCATAGTTATATACTTTAATTCAGTTGTGGACCCGCGATATCACGGGTGTGTTCTAGTACACCTTACAATCACTTTATACATTAAATACAGTGGACCTAATTTAGACTTACATCAAACCAAAGATGAAACCTTCCAGTCAAACATGCACACTTCACATTCCATACACCAAATGTACTTGAAATATTGCTTACAGTATCTGAGATGCTAACTTGACTATATGAAAACTTAACCTTCAGCGCTGATCTATGAAATGAGGTAAAGGTCAGGTAAATCCTGTCTGATATACATGTAAACCTTGCATCTGTTGTTAAAAAAACTTATGTTGATCTGTAGATGTCTTTCTATTTCTTGATTTATTCCTTTATTGATGTAGATGTATAAACCACATCTTCTTTTATTCATATTCACATTGAATTCTTCATATATTGTAAGTCAATATTTCTGAGGGTATTACGCTACTTGCATTTATTGATAACAACCAAGTTTTTACATGGCAATTAGCAACAACTTACTAGTGTGCTAAAATAATTTTCTTCCAGGAATAAAAACTTGGGATACTACAGTCACTTTCACAATTGAAACCTGAAGTAATTTTACAAAGTGTTTTTGAGACTGTCTCAGATATCTTGCCAAATAAATTTTTTTCCAAAAAGGTGAAAAGTAAAATCACAAAAATACTGAACTCCGAGGAAAATTCAAAAAAGGAAAGTCCCCAATCAAATGGCCAAATCAAAAGTTCAAACACATCAAACGAATGGATAACAACTGTCATAGACCCATTTACAAATGTAATAATTACCTCCTTAAAGACTTCAACTTCGTGAAGGGACTGATAACTAAATTTACAACAGGACCATAACACCAACTTAACTGTTCAATAAATTGCTATGAGTCATAGTAACACTTATCTATCAGTTATTAAGATATCACCATAAGTGAGTCTGAGGGACAATACAAAATTGTCTATGCCAACCAGATATTCTAAGCAATTGGACAAAGGAGTAGGAAGGTTCAGTAAGACCCCTTTTTTGGCCCCAAAATATAGCAGTTTTATGAAATTATTAAAATGAAAACATTTAGCTATTTTTTGGAAAGTAGAATACTTCTGTTACATAAATATGGACTGTTTTTGAAAATACAATGCACATGTATCGGGTACTAGCATCATTAAGTCATGCTAAATTACTGAAATCGTCACAATTGTGGAATTTTAGTTAATTTTTAGACAGTTTTCGTCTGAAAGTGAAGTGTCCCATTTGTGTTCATTCTTAATATTTAAATGTAAGTTGTATTTCATGATTATACATAACATATATAAAGGTTGAGGGTGAACATGGATGCAGCCTTTCATTTTTGAGAAAAAACATCTGAAAAGTGACGTATTATGGCATATTTGATAGGTTTTTGATATTTAAGCTTGAATTTGAGTGTCTTAAATGACTTAAGCAGATCAAATCTTTCACATCAACTATTGAATCTACTAAAGTAGACACTTAATTGTTTGAAAAGTCCAAAATCTTTCGTCAGATAAACATGAAATTTTAGGCCAAAATTGGCCCTTTCCGAAGCTACTCCTTTGCATTTGTAATAATATTACACTGATTTGTTTGTATTTTTTCTAAAAAAAACACAGATATAATATTAAATTAATATATAACACTAAACCAAATTATCGTAGAAAAAGTCAAATACCAAATACTGATTTCAAAACAGAGTATATGTTATGGTTGGATATAGGTTAGATGACATTAAATTAAGTTGGTAAAAGCAGCAAGTGTTTCCATAACTTCACAGTCCTGAGTGTAAATGAGATTATGGAAAGAGAATTATCATTAAGGGGCTGAAACTGCTGACTCTTATTTGTGTGGACTGATGTGTGTGCATCTTTTTCCTTTTCGTCATAGTTGGTCTGTTTTTAACTTTTTTTTTCTTTAAAAAGAACAGAATTTTCACTGTTGAGTAGAGTGTTTAATTAGTAATGCTTGAATTATAGTTTTGCCTTTATACTTTACTAGAACATGTATTTAATTGAAAAATAAAGGGGCACTGGTGTGTAAAGTCAGGATCATATAAAGTATACTAGTTTTTTAAAATATTAATTGATTTAAAATAACACTATCATGTAGCTTTTAAAAAAAAGTAGCAGTTTATTAAATGTAACAATTAAACATTTTCATTCTAAAATCACATTTAAATTTCACACAGTATCTTCATAACATTTATATGGGCGGACATGATTAACGGAAAGCATACGTTGACAGAAAAGAAATGTCTATCAAAATTTATATTACTATGAATGATTTTTTTGAATTCTTTAATAATTTGTAATAGAAAAATAGTATACATTAATTCCACCTTTCAGCAATTTTTTGACGAAAGTAGAAAAAAGTCTAAAAAAATAAATAAATACACACAGAGAAAGTTGGAAAACAAAACTTACTGTAAATCCCGAAATTTAAGTGTGCTGTTTTTATTAATGCAAATAATGTATCTTGATGAGTATCAGTATAAAAAGAATTCACATTCTAGTATCCAATACATATATCTAATTAAACCTTTTCTGAAATCGCAATAAATAATCTCACATTTATGTTCAGTCTTCAAAAATGGTGATCATATAAACACAAAAATTTCATTATTTACAGTATGCTTCCGTTTTATGATGAAACAAACTATAATTATCACTGAAATTGGATTTGAACCTTTTTTTATATCAGCTTTGCCTGCAGCTTTTGTTTAAAATAGTTATTTTGATGCTACACATTAATTAAAATTATCATTAACGCATTATAAAACAATCACAAACAAATAATTTAATAATTCATACAATTAATTAGATGTAACCTAAAGCAAAACATAAAAAAAGTAATTTTAACATACCTGTCAGTCAAGAAAGTTTATTTACCTGTGAAAGAAGATGAAAATAAATTTGCAAAGTCCCGGTAATTCAATTGAGCCTAACTTTCTGGTTGGACAAACTCCCTATCTAAAGCGCAGTTCCTATTATTGAATATAATGATCTTCCATTACCTAACAGATGCTTGATAAATGAAGGAAAATCTTTGCTGATCAACTCAGTAAACAATCCAATAGACACACAGATGAAAAAATCTCCTGAGTGTATGTCTTATATTTATTACTCCTTTCTATTCTTCATTATTGATCGTCCTAAATATGCATGAAATATTTGCCACTGGACGTTAAGCAACCAACAATCAATCAATCTTCATTATTGACCCAAAAAAATTCATCTTTATTTATTTACAACCAACTAAAAACTGTTCTTCTTGATAACTAAAAAAAACTAACACATTTATAACTTTCTTTTTGGTGATCTGAAGAATCTACACCTTCAGATCTCCAATTTGTGATTAAATTTGATTATAGTGTTAATTGATTAAAGTTTTCCTCAATACATCATACTTGTTTTTTTTATTTAAGTAAACAACAATACAAAAACAAAAATAATTTATTATTTGTAATAGTATATCAAGACAACCACAAAACAAAAATAACTTGTTATTACTTTTCTTTTCTTGTATAAAAACATACATTAAAAAAGAAATATACAAGATAATGTGTCTAAAAATATATTGAGGGCACCATAATTGCACTTTCTTATTTCCATGTTCATTAAACAGTTAAATCATGTTCAAAAACCCTAAATTTTCAAATATTTTAAAATAACACTTCAAAAGGAACAAGTTTTAATATAAAAACTAGAGGCCCTAAAGAGACAGTGTGGCTCACATTTGTATATGTCCATATTCAACAAAGGACACTCTCCCACATTGTAGACGAGAATAGAAATCTGTTTTCTGTTTAGATTCTCTCATCTCCTTTAGTTTTTGCTCAAAAACACAAACTAGAGGCTCTAAAGAGCCTGTGTCGCTCACCTTGGTCTATGTGCAAGCAGCATATTAAACAAAGGACATAAATTATAGATAAGAATAGAATTCATGATAAAATTGTGTTTTGGTGATGATGATGTCAATCTCACTTTACTGAACATTCTTGCTGTTTACAATTTTCTCTATCTATAATGAACTTGGCTCAGAAGTTTCTAAGGATTACATTTTGTAAAAGTTAAAATATCACTAAAATTTTTGAAAAATGGTTAAAAATTGACTATCAAGGGCAATAACTCCTTAACCCTTTCCTCCATAATGACGCTTTTTGACACCACCCCCTTTACTCCATAATGACTTCTTTTGACGCCTATGTAGGACCTCAGTTGAAAGGCTTTGACTACAAAATGTCTGCAACAGACTTAAAAAATTGTATCCAATATAAAAAGGATATTCATGAGAATACCTGATTTGATTTTCATTGATGAAATATTCATTTTCACAATGCATTAATACTTTAAACCTGATGATTTTTTTTTATTGAAAAAATCCTATGCAAATCAAGTATGTAAGAAAAAAATATCCATGGAGGAAAGGGTTAACGGGTCAACTGACAATTTTGGTCATGTTTACTTATTTGTAGATCTGACTTTGCTGAACAGTTTGCTGTTTACAGTTTATCTCTATCTATAAATGCTATAATTATATATCCAAGAAAATAACCAATAACTGAAAAATTTCCTTAAAATTACTAATTAGGGGGCAGCAAACCAACAACGGGTTGTCCGATTTGTCCGAAAATTTGAGGGCATATAGATCTTGACCTAATAAACAATTTAACCCCATCAGATTTGCTCTAAATGCTTTGGTTTCAGAGATGTAAGCCAAAATCTACATTTTACCCCTATGTTCTATTTTTAGCCATGACGGCCATCTTGGTTGGTTGGCTGGGTCACTGGACACATTTTTTAAACAACATACCCTACTGATTATTGTGGCCAAGTTTGGTTTAATTTGGCCCAGTAGTTCCAGAGAAGAAGATTTTTTTTAAAAGATTACTAAAATTTTAGAAAAATGGTTAAAAATTGTCTATAAAGGACAATAACTCCTACAGGGGTCAATTGACAATTTTGGTCATGTTAACTTATTTGTAGATTTTACTTTGCTGAACATTATTGCTGTTTACAGTTTATCTCTATCTATAATAATATTCAAGATAATAACCATAAACTGCAAAATTTCCTTAAAATTACTAATTCGGGGCAGTAACCCAACAACAGGTTATCTGATTTGTCTGAAAATTACAGGGCATATAGATCTTACCCTAATAAACAATTTTACCCCTTAGTCAGATTTACTCTAAATGCTTTTATTACAGGTTTCAGAGTTCATAAGCCAAAATCTGCATTTTACCCCTATGTTCTATTTTTAGCCTAGGCGGCCATCTTGGTTGGTTGGCCGTGTCATCGGAGACATTTTTTAAACTACATACCCTAGTGATGATTGTCGCCAAGTTTGGTTAAATTTGGCCAGTAGTTTCAGAGGAGAAGATTTTTGTAAAAGTTAATGACGATGGACGCCAAGTGATGAGAAAAGCTCACTTGGGCCAGGTGAGTTAAAATGGGTAAACATTTTTTCTCCTTAATTGACTTCATAATAAATCTTACCTTCCTGATCATTTTGGGGATTTAAAAGTGTCTATTTATCTTTAAATAATTTTTTAAAAAGGTAAAAACCATTAATCAATGGTGTAATTAACTTCAATAAGGAGTCGTCAGACAATTTCCTTCATATTGTTTTAATTGTAGATCTTGAGTCAATTTGAGAAAAAAAACTAAGATTTTGAGCAAGTCATGAACAATTCAGTATACCTACGATCAATCTTAGTTGTGAGCTTTTTTGTGAAATCGACTCCTTGTCTGCTTATTCAAGAGTCTACCTATACTATCTATTATAATTTTTAAGATTTAAGGCAAAAAAAAAAAACCAACAAAAAACCAATTAAAGAGCAAATATTCTTAAAAGGAGTTGACTGACAATTTTGACAATATTTTACTTCTTTGTAGAACTTGTCTTGCTAATCATTATTCAAAATTTAAAGCTGCTTCCTATTTATCAGTTGTCGAGATAATAGGGAAAAATGAAATTTTGTTATTTAAGGGCAATAACTCCTATAAGTAGTTGTCTGGCAGTTTTGTTTTATATAGACAAGAGGTTTTGAGCTGAACATTTCGGCTCCAGTCAAGATTTTTTTAATTTATAATAGTTTTCAAAATAAATTTACCCCTATGTTACAAAATGAGCCTTGATTGGAAGGCTGGTCATCAGACGCAATTTATAAACTACCGGTAAAAACCAAATTATGATTGATTAAAATTTTCCAAGCAGTTAAAGGAGAAGATGCTTGTAAAAGTAATCAGATAATGATTGACGACAAAGACAACTACATTACAGAGGCCAACCCTGTGATGAGAAAAGCTCATTTAGCCCTTTTTGGGGCAAGTGAGCCAATAAGAAGATTTTTTTTGTGGTTAGATTGACAATGAGACAAATATCCACCAAAGTTCAAATGAAGTGGATGTAAGCAATTATAGACAACTGTACTGCCTTCATCAATGGAAAAATCCATACCATATTGTTGGCTTTTAAAGACCCAGAGATGAAAAATATCAAACAATTCAATTGAGAAAACTACTAAATATAGCTTCATACTTATTCTTGAATACCAGGTATCACTCTATACTTAATAAGAGTCACAAATACCTCCTTTAAAATTTCAACTAATTTTTTAGATATCTCCAGAATAAATCCTTCTTACTTGTTCAGAGTGAGATATGAGAAAAAAGTCTCCGGTTTCCTATTTCAGGTATTTAGTTTTGTACCTTTAGTATTTATTTTCTGTTTGCTATGTAAGCACTAATGATTCCTATTACGATAAAGACAGACAAGAAGACCACCAGTTGTATAACCTATCCAAATACAAACCAAATCATTAAATAAAAGGACCATTCACTGTATATTACCTTAAACTAAACAGCTGGATCAAACAATAAACAAATATTTAAGACATTTTAAAATAAATGTTTTGTCATTGTCTATAATTATTATGTTAGGTAATTTTAATGTTGAAACCCAAACGCCCATTAATGTAACATTTTCTCTGCTAAATTGGGTGCAATGACCAGTGTCTATGTATGCTATTAATTATACACTCAGTTCATATTCAAGTTATGACATGGGTTAAATAGGGAAATTACAGTACCTATGTCGCCATGAACAAAATAAATATTTTCTGATAATCTGTCAGTTGCTTAAATATTCCCCCCACCACATTATTTTAAAATCTGTTATCTTTGTTTGACATGATATCCAATTTCTGTAAGAATTACCATTCTTCATGGTAATCACTTTTTATTTTATAAGATGTTTAATAATTTCTTACAGACACTAGTTGGATCAGTTCAATCTTTTTATCTGCAGGAACTTTTTAAAACAAGAATATTTGATAATAGCTCAAACAGCTCAGTTCAGTAGATTTAAACCAAATTCAAACAGAAACAGTAACAAAATTTTGAAATACTGCTGTGTAAAATAAAATAAATTGACAACTCAAAGATTGATTAAAGACTCAAATGGCAAACAGATACAGATTGTGTTTTAAATAATGGAAAATGCTCTATAAGGAACTTTTAAATATTTGAAGAATGACTAAGTTCCAAATTCCGAAAAAAAGAGAAAAAAATCCTCAAACAATAGGCTATTTGCCAATTCCCAGAATTGACCCTTTAATTAGAGATCCCTTTTTTTAGTTGTCTCCCTTATGAGGGACACTATTTTTTATTTACAATGGAGAGCTAGCAGAAAGAGTAAATTTACCTGAGCATAATGTGAGTAATCTATAAGGTTTTAAACATTTTTAGTTACATTAATTTGTTGTTTAGCTAAATACTTTTGACAACAGCTGATAAATCACTTTCAATTCATCATGCTTTGCATTGGCAAAAGCCAATTTTGTCCGGTATGGAACCAGTCTACAATTGAAAAGGGAAGTAATTTGTTTAAAAAGTGTGTAATAACAGAATCAAATTGGAAATTGGCAAATGGACTATTACATTAAAACAAACAAATGCATCACAGATAACAGCAAGCGTACAACTTATGTGCAATCTTAACATTGTGTTTCAGTGTGTGGATTGAAAACTGACGGAGGAGTTGATTACACAAAACTTGTACCCTCTTTCATAAATTTTGTGGAAAAATGACTATAAGCAAACGTCTGGAAATGAGGAAAAACTTCCTCAAACAGTATATTGTACAATCTTCCAGTAAAGCTTCAAGAATTAAGGATGAAAACTAAAGGAGGAGTTGACTACACAAACTAAGTACACAATTTAAAATGCCCTCCTGTCATCACCATCTATAAACTTTATTGAAATTTGTCATAACTTAGAAGTCCCAAGAATTATGCTATAATGGAAATGGTTTCAAAAAATGAAACGTTTTAATAAGATTATTTTTTTCAAAGCCAGAATTTCAAAGGTTATGAAAAGGTCTCAATTAGTTGAATCCCACTATACAAACCAATCCTGCATAAATTGAACTCTTGTATCGACAGGAGATACATTAATATTCTTTTGTAATTTAACCTACAGAATTCAAACACCTGTTTAAAATCTGAAACAACATATTCAGTCCTAAAATAGTCTGGTTCAAAAAGGTTACACTGTGAATTGAAAATTAAATGACATAAAAAATCAGATTAATAGAGAAAGTTTTAACCCGAAATTTATGTTGAAAAATTGAGAGATAAAAAATCAAAAGTTTTTGTGTTGCTTTACAAATATTTTAGTTCTGTCAAATTCATTTCTAAATTCCAATCAGAATTTTCAAAGAAATAAAATCTCTGATTTATTGGTTTTTCAACTTAATTTTTTTTGTTAATACATTATTTTGCAGTTAATAATTGATAAACATGTAGTGTCATAATATATTCAGAGTTCAGAGTCTGAACTTCAGACCCATTCAAAAATGTCCAGCTATTTCCATGTTATTACATCCTATCATGTGTCAATTCAAAAAACATTAACCGCTCTTGAAGTCTTGATACGGCTCAATAGTTGTACTTTGTGACTTTCACAGAATAAAATCTGAACTAAATAAGGAAACACATAAATTCTGTAAGTGCATCACAAATAAATTTCCTTTTCAAATCTTGTCAATATCTTTTAGGAAGGTATCTATTTAAATCCTAGAAATCAATAGACAATCTTATTGGAATAATTAAAAACACTAAAAATGCAATAAAATAAAAAGTTATCATCAGTCATAAGAAATGCATAAAAGCTTATGGTTACTTTTAAAAGTGCACAGTAAAACATCTATCATATTTTTTAATTTTTTTTATGTCACGACACTTATTTTATCACAAAGTTCAGCACCCTCTGATACTCAAAAGAACAAAAAAGGCATGGAATACAAAGGAACCATTATTGTCGGTCTTAGGAATGCTATAATCTGATCCTCAATTCCTTCAAGAGAATTCTTAGAAACTCATTAACAGAAAAGGTGAGCTTCTTATATGACATAAAACAGAATAAATTCGATATAATGATCAATCATCAGGATTACGGCAACATCTAGTCCTTGTGGATAAACAGGTAAGAACGTGATCGAACAAACATATTGATCACTTCTACGCATGTATCACCTTCTTTGACGTGTATATACTGTAATGAAAGAAACTTTCTTCTGCGTCAAAGAAACACTTCAAAATAAAATAAATCCTAATTAAAGGATTAATTGTTTCTTTTAATACACAACAAAACACTTAAAAAAAGAAAAACAAATTATACTATCTTAGTCTAATTCTTGGTAATCAGTAAGGGAAACATCTGACCAATAGAACAATTCAAAGATCAGTGGAGCATAGTTTATATAATATACTGTTTGCAGTTGATATGTAAAAAATACTTGTATAACAAATATTATAGACAGAATAAACTACTGATACATAGAGAATTATACATGGCAAAATCCGTATCATATGCTGTATCATCCCGAGATACCAATTTCAGCCAGAGGGGCTTTAGGCAGATTGACAGTTGAGGGTGATACGGCATGTGATACATATTTTGCCATGTTTTATACGCTATATCATATATTTCAACAGAAAAGTATATATGGACTGCTTTCTGATCCCTAGCACCTGGGTTACTTTCAGTTGTACTTTTGTCTTGTTTTAACAGCTTTTAAAGAACTGCCCAATTACTCATCCGAAGCACCTGGGTTACCTATCAATTTGCATGCTGTTGTTTAAAGATATTTTGTTTATTTTATTTTTTTGTGTGTTTTGTATGGTATTTCATTGAGTTCTTTTTTATAGCTGCATTTCGTTTGTCAGAAATATGAAAACTCGACATTTGTGACGTCACATGTCATACAATGACGTCATTCAATAAATTGTGTCACGCCAGATTGACAGTTTACTTATCATGCTTTGGGATTTTTGTCAGATTTTCAGTATCCTCTGGTTTTATCCATTTGAATGCTTTAAAAAAATTTGCCCATTGACCCCCATTTTTCTGTTTATAAATCTTTTACTTGTATAATTATTAGCCATCTGTAAAAGTTTTATAAAATCCTTGTTATTTTTAATAGTTTTTGAGAACTTAAACTTGTCAATGATAAATCTATGAAAAATCAAGAGAGAACATTTTCCCGCCAAAATTTCAATGGTTAATATCTCGAAAACAAGCACATTGACCTATATATATTTTTTTGCTTTTTTTGTTCCTTTATTCATTCCTTATCAATATATACTAGTGTTATGAAAAGCTAGTTATTTTGAAACTGAGTAGCGAACCTCTTTAAGGACACATTTTGAAGAAAAATATTTCTGAAGAAGCTTGCATAAATTAAAATGGAGTTTATGTAAAAATGAAAAAAAATGAGTTGGGGTGTGTGTGATAAAGGATATGATAAAGGGTGCGCATCAAAAATGACGATATGGATTAAACAGCAGGCTATTTATCAAAATATTCAAAACTACTGTATTAAATACTAAATGTATGATAAATAGAGATATCATACATAATTATAATTCTTATACAAATGTTGCAATATAAGGGTAGATGACTTTATAATGCAGTATGGGCTTTGTTAATTAATTTCGGTGTCATTTAGTCTCTTGTGTAGAGTTGTCTCATTGGCAATTATACCATGTCTTCTTTTTATACAAATTTCATAATCAAACCATATGTGGTCCCCCTCACACTGATTCAATCACAAGAGTGCACACGCTGAAATGTCTCACTTACTTTACTTATCATTGATATTATGTTGATAGTCCTAAATATAAAGCTTTATTACAACTGTCACATAAACTTAACCTTAACCAAGAAAACTAAACATTGACCAATGAACCATGAAAATAAGGTCAAGGTCAGATGGAACCATGCCAGGCAGACATGTACAGCTAACAATTCTTCCATACAACAAAAGTAGTTGAGGTAAAGAAAAACAGACCAAAACACAAAAACTGAACACTGAGCAATGAACTGTGAAAATGAGGTCAGGGTCAAATAAAACCTGTGCGAATGACATATAGATCATAAAATATTTCCATACACCAAATATAGTTGATCTATGGCATATAGTATTAGAAAAAATACCAAAACTCAAAAACTTAACTTTGACCACTGAACCATGAAGATGAGGTCAAGGTCAGATGACACCTGCAATATCTTGATTTACATATATTATGATATGTGTGATAAATATTTAATTTAATCCTCAAAAAGGATGAGAGTTCAATATGCGGAATTTAGGGTGTTTTTTGGTTGGAAAAACAGGGAATCCCCCAAGAACATTTCAAACCAAATAAACAGTTATGTTTTTTGTTACAATTTATACTACATTTTCTCTGAAACATGAAATTGATTTAGTGTGTCCTTATTATATAACTAGAGGCTCTCAAGAGCTTGTGTCGCTCACCTTGGTCTTTGTGCATATTAAACAATGGACACAGATAAATTCACGACAAAATTGTGTTTTGGTGATGGTGACGTGTATGTAGATCTTACTGTACTGAACATTCTTGTTGCTATAATTATCTCTATTTATAATGATCTTGGCCCAGTAATTACAGTGGAAAATATTTTTTTAAATTTACCAAAATTTATGAAAAATGTTAAAAATTGACTATAAAGAGCAATAACTCCTTAAGAGGTCAATTGACAATTTTGGTCATGTTTGTCTTATTTGTAGATCTTATTTTGCTGAACATTATTGCTGTTTACAGTTTATCTCTATTCAAATATATATTCAAGATAATAACAAAAAACAGCAAAATTTCCTTAAAATTACCAATTCAGGGGCAGCAACCCAACAACGGGTTGTCTGATTCATCTGAAAATTTCATGGCAGATAGATCTTTACCTGATAAACAATTTTAATCATGTCAGATTTGCTCTAAATGCTTTGGTTTTTGAGTTATTTTTAGCCATGGCGGCCATCTTGGTTGATTGCCGGGTCACCGGACACATTTTTTAAACTAAACTAGAACACACTCGTGATATCGCGGGTCTGTGACTGATATATAACTATGCGTATGCCTTATTTTAGTATTGGTATTGTCATCTGATAAAGTCATGCCGATTATAACATGTATAAGGTGCACATTTTTCTCTGCTTTCAAAATCTTTCTGTTTGAACCCATCGACCTGGAACCTATCAATTATTGGTAATATTAATAATTTGGAAAACAAAAGGGCCTGGAATGGAGTATTTTTTACTCAACAGTATACAGCAAAATTCTAAATACACTGTTTGGCGCCTGTCAGATGCGAAACGTACAGATAAGGTAATAGGTAACAGGTGAATATACTATTGGTATCGGTGTCGGACTCGATCCTGAACTTCTTAATTATTGGCAATATTAATTACGTGGAAAACAAACGGGTCTAGAGTGGTGTAATTTTTAATCAACACCATTGTACTATATTAGTGATATATAAAGTTGAATTCTTTGATTCATCGTTTTTACGTGATGATTGCTGACAAATTGGACCTCGTAATTTTAGTATTATAGATACCCTAATGATGATTGTGGCCAAGTTTGGAATAACTTGGCTCAGTATTTTTAGAGGAGAAGATTTTAGTAAAGGTAACTAAGATTTACAAAAATGGTTAAAAATTTACTATAAAGGGCAATAACTCCTAAAGGGGTCAACTGACCATTTCGGTTATGTTGACTTACTTTGTTGAACATTATTGCTGACTACAGATTATCTCTATCTATAATAATACTCAAGATAATAAGGCCAAACAAAAATATATGTCTGTTTCCTGCTGCCAAGGCAAAAAAATCAGGGTCGGTAGGTCGGGATTATTTTTTTTTTTTTTTTTTTTTTTTGCACTCCCTGTCAGATTTGCAGATGGTTAAATGTCATGGTTGGTTAGGGTCCTGTACCCTAAAATCATTTAATCTCTTTAATAAAGCTTTAATTGAATAATCCTCCCAGTGCCGACATTTTTTTAACCTTAATTGTATCACATTTGTGCTGGGAGCAGCCATTTTGATTGTTTGGGTATAGTAAAATATGCATCTGGATCGGACCTGAAACGAATTTTTCCGGACCTGAAACGATTTTTTTCCAGAATTGAATAAAAAGATCTAGGGTCGGGGGGCTTTAAGTCAGGGTCGGTCGGGAAACAGGAAACAGACATATATTTTTTTTTGGCCTAACCAAAAACAGCAAAATTTCCTAAAAATGACCAATTTCTAGGCAGCAACCCAACAACTGGTTATCCAATTCATCTGAAAATTTCTGGGCAGATAGCTCTTGATATTTCAGTGTAGTTAATGTCACAAATTATGTCCGAAATTGTTTTAAAAATGGACAGGCAACATTTATAATTAGTATGTCACTATGTGTGGAATATAGTGGTTTTTTTTATCTCTTGAACGAAGATTTTCAAAAAGGGGAAATAAATCATTTTTTCAAAATTACATCCAGATTAGTTTGAGCATGAAATTTTCAATTGCTGGAATATGTTATATGATATAATTACCCTCAACACATCTAAAAATATTTTTTTTCATAAGATCGGACTATTTTATCATGAAAATATTCATATGACATATTTATTTACAAATAGAGCCTAAAAAAGGGGGAATTTCAGGGTAATTTACAAGACTAGAATTTCTCTATTGGCAACTTCCTGCAACATTTACCAAGGAATTTTTTTGCACCATTTTGTTGACAAAACATCCATCATTTTATATTATATAGTTTTTAATGTGAGGATTTCTGCGTTTTCGGTAAAATCAGGTGTAAAAAATGCCAAAAATCGGCATGTGTTAAGTGGACCACCTTATGTATCAAAAAACTGTTTTTATTCGAAAAATATGTCAGTTAGCAGTTTAAATGATTGAAATGGTCTCTAATACCAATGAAAATAACAAAAAATGTTATGCTTTATCTCATTTTTACCATAAAATACAATGTTAGCCATTTCTCCTTGCTATATTAATATATACATATGATGTCACGTTGTTTCCATGGCAACCAGATTTTACAGATTTTTTTTATTGATTTTTTTTCAATTTGACTGTTAGTTTGGACCATTTCAACTTAAAAAAAAGTAATCGAAAAAAAATAATCTAGCCAAAATAACATGTTCTGTTGTCACTTATTTACCAATATCTTTCATCTGTAAGTATTTCATTCCAATCAATCAAGGGGACTGAAGCAATTATCTGTACAGCATTTTTTCTCTCCTTTTAGTCCTTTTAGTAATATTACTTAAAGGTGGCTTTAACTTATTTGTCTCATTAACACCAAAATTAATAAATTGCTTTGCTGAGCACGGCCTGATACGACTGCAGAGGTTGAACCCTGAACAGCTGGGGCAAATTTGGAGAAAAGTCAAGCTTGATACTGTCTGAATTTGGATTGTATATGGCCCTTATTTCCTAAACTGTTGGAACCCTCATCCCCAAAGTCAATCACAACCTTCCCTTTATGGTATTGAAGTTGAACTATCTTATTAAATTTCATAGATTTTTATTTTTATCAACCTGTAGATTTTTAATCCAGTCAAGCAAGGAAAACTCACAATTAACAACCTAGGAAAACCCTCTATCTTCCATCTGTATAATTTTCATCCAAATCAAACTAGGAAAACTGAAAGTCATCAACCCCACAAATAGTTTCTGATACTTTCTTGAATTTTAAGTACTGTTTGGCAGAACTAATGTGTGAATGGAGTTAACACAAAAATAACTTTTGTTTTATAACAAAAATTGTAATTGGGTAGGCTTTAAGTTTTCAATTAGAGCCAACACATTAAATATTAAATTTGTCCAATTAAATCTCAGTATTCTTAACAGACTTTTTGTTGTTTATTTTTCTGGATGGATTTTGGCAGTAAAATGCGTTACTGCTTTTAGTATTTAATTTTCTTCCAATATCCTTTCTTTTATCAAAAGTTATTTTTATGTATGAACCTGCTGACTTGATGTCCTTGAGCAGGTGTCTTTCTAACCTTGAAGAAATGCTAATAGTGTTGTCTCTTCAAAATATTAAACAAGCGATCAGGATGTTACCTTCAAATTCCAAAAAAACAAACTATGTTTTTACAAGAAAATGGTATTGACAGTTTCAAAATAGACATGGCCAATCAACAGCTTACATGCATTTCTTAATATTTACCCTCCACAGATACAAAACATTTGCTTCACACAAATGTTTTGATAATAAATGTTGAAATAATGTATTTCCCACCCAAAATATATACAATTAACTGGTTGCTAGTTGAATAATCAACTCACATTACCCAAAATAGAGTAGCAACAATAAACAAAGAAACAAAAACAACAATGGTAGATTTTCTACACACAATATTACTTTGTTTTGTCTGAACCACTATATTACCACAGAATTCACTCTGATAGATTAAAGGGTTAAGAGACAGTAGATATTATAGGTTAATACAAGAACTCTTTTGCTTGACCAGGAATGATAGACCTAAATGACAGAGTTAGTTATAGGAGTTCTGTAAAATGAACTTTTGACTCGGAAACTTATTTCCATAATTGGCGGAATGATCTTAAACAAATCCTAGATAAGAAAGACAAAAGATGTATTAGCTCAACTAAGATATAAAAAATACAGTTGGTATAGAAAAATAAATATTGATAGTTTATTTCATATGCTAATATTGTCCAGTGATAAAATCAATGGAACTGTCATGTCATTTTTTTCATTTATAATACTAACATTATCCTCTTTTGAGTTGATTTCAGTAACTGCAAGCATTTTTGGGATATAATTTCACTTAGTATCATTTTAATTGCACTTTGTTTTTTTCTTCTTTTTTTTTATGTAATTCCACTTTTATAGCGTAACGGTTTTCTAAACTTTTTGTTTTTACTCCTTCGACCTTTTTTCATTTCACTGCATGATAAAGATTTAAGTGAAGTAAGAAGTGTTTCAACTTACAAGATATTTTTTGTCTAAAAGGTCTGGACAATTGTTTTCTTTGTATCTCAGTCTTGATTTTTTTTAGTGGTACTTTTGGTTGATTGATTGATTGTTGGTTGCTTAAATGGCCTGTTGAAGGTATTTGATGCTGACTAACCATAAACTACAATTGAATAACAAATATATTTTACTAAGGAACTGTACATTTACTGCTGTTCTTCATCTTGACAATTGCTGATAGGTTTTCACCAATGAACATAAGGTAGAATCTTACCATACAGGAAAATTAAGGGCTCCTACTGACATAAAAGTATGCTGCTATTCACTGAACTACTGATGCATCTTTGAAAGAAAAAAAAAACATGCATGATTTATTAATTAACAGGTGAACTTTTAAACAACTGCTATCAAGACTGCTTTAATTTTCATTTTGACAATCAACAAGTGGTAGATTAACATTTTACTGATTTCTATGGGTGCATTAATTTTCGCTGGATACCATTTTTTTCGCTGATTTCATGGGTACAGGAGAACCACGAATTTATATGTTCAACGAAATAAAATTTTCTTAAAGGAATACATGCATGCTTTGCAAAAAACATGATCTTAAATCCATGAAAGTGCAAGTTTATCTCAATCCACGAAAATTGGTACCCCGAAAATAAATGAATTCACATTGCAGAGTTAAAGGCCTAACACTTGAATAACAATATTCAAAGGACCTGAAAGTAACATACCTTTTGATATTCATTAAGTATTGAATGCTTCTTTTTCAGGTCCTTTGAATATTGTTATTCAAGTGTTAGTCCTTTAACTCTGCAATGGAAGTCTTTTAACTAGTTAATATGATCATGGAAGTATTATATTTTACTTCGATGATATGATTAATACCAATAAAGAGCTCTGCCCGCACGGTTTTTGGAATACTGAGCATGTGATTGCTGTTTTAAGTCTATATATTTTAATTCTAAACGCAAGATTAAGAAAAACACGACAGGTTATAAACTCATATACCATTTTCAATAATCTTAAAATAGCACAGGGAAATCAAATAGTTGATTGTAAAAGAATATAGTTCAAAAGAAAGACAACAATATTACCTTAGAGTTCTTAATTTGGCTTCTACAATAGTAAATAATGCATCTTTATTATGTTCTAGGGAATTTGTTTCATCAAGTTAAGTATTTTATGGCCCAAGTCCTGATTGATGATAAAAAATAATTTTCTATAGAATCATGTCATTGTTCAGCTAGTACTAAAGAGCAACAAAAAGATTCAGGAATCATACTTAATTCATTGATAGATTGTCATACTCCAAGTTGAATATCTGAGCCTGTCTCAGACTCCCATATCAAATTTTACATTAGAAACTAAGAACTTCTGATAAATCAAAAGCTAAAATCTGAGATGAAAGAGAAAATGGTATGTTAAAACTAGATTAACATATGTTTTAGCACTAACCAATGACACCTTTTTTATCTGTCTTTTCACACCTGATGTGCAGAGGACATAAATATGTAATAGCTATAGCACATCATTTATGATTCAGCATATGTTTGATGCATGAAAAGGGAGCTCAGCTTTGCATGATTAAATCTGTATGGTAATGAGCATACAATTTGAAAAAATATGTTTTGTAATATCAATGGTCTTATAGTTTTAAAACTCTGACAACTGGGTAAATGGAGAACTAGTATATATTTGTTTAGGGGCCAGCTGAAGGACGCCTCCGGGTGCGGGAATTTTTCACTACATTGAAGACCTGTTGGTGACCTTCTGCTGTTGTTTTTTTCTATGGTCGGGTTGTTGTCTCTTTGGCACATTCCCCATTTCCATTCTCAATTTTATGTTTGTTTAATGTCAATGAGAAAACAATCCAACAACAAACCAGGTGCTCCGCAGGGCGCAGCTTTATACGACCGCAGAGGTCGAACCCTGAACAGTTGGGGCAAGTATGGACAAAACATTCAAGCGTGATACAGCTCTGAATTTGGATTGTGATCAAATTTTTGACATTACATGGTTTTTTGTTACACAAAACAAATGACAAGATTTTACAAATCAATTAAAGATTTCTTCTTCAAACTTTTTAAATCTAAAATTAAATAGTTGACACAGCATAGGTTTCTGACACAGAATGAATGTGGTCTAATGAACTTTTTTTTGCCTTTGAGCAATTCACTATGCTGTTGAATATCAATCCTCTCAAAAAAATGTTTGAAGAAATTTTCTTTTTATTTATGAAATCTGAAATGAGAAAAAGTTAACCCCCCCCTTTTTTTTTCACATCCCCGCTTCCCTTTTTCCAAAACTGATATTAATTCAAATTTCTAATGGAGTTTGCAACAATAACTACTCATTTAAATACATCATAAAATATTAAAATGTAAAATAAAGTGTTTGTTATCACTGAATGGTAAAGATTGGTTGGTAGTAAAAGTGAATATACATTGTTTATTGTATAAAACAATAAAAAAAACTTCATCAGCAACATTTTATATTGGCAAATTTCCAATGAAGTTATTTACATAAAGTTATTGGCAAATAAAAATAGAAAATGACATCATAGTCATGTCTGGCAAATGTCCAACATACATTATCTAACCAGATGCTCCGCAGGGCGTAGCTTTATACGACCGCAGAGGTTGAACCCTGAACGGTTAGGGCAAGTATGGACACAACATTCAAGCTGGATTCAGCTCTAAATTTGGATTGTGATTAAATAGTTGACACAGCATAGGTTTCTGACACAGAATGAATGTGTTCTAATGAACTTAAAATTTTTGTTTCTCTTAGAGCAATTCACTATGCTGTTGAATATTAATCCTCTCAAAAAAATGTTTGAAGAAATTTTCTTTTTTATTTATGAAATTTCAAATGAGAAAAATTGAACCCAATTTTTTTAATCACATTCCCCTTTCCCTTATTCCAAAACTAATCTCAATTAAAATTTCTAATGGAGTTTGCAACAATAACTACTCATTTAAATACATCATAAAATATTAAGATGTAAAAAAACTGCTTGTTATCACTGAATGGTAAAGATTATTTTTATTTATCAGTTGGTAGTAAAAAGTGAATATACATTGTATATTGTATATAACAAAGATTTAAGTTGATTCTGGACAAAGAAAGATAACTCCAATTAAAAAAAAATCTTGCTATTGCACAATATTTTGCAATTAGATATTTCTTGCTTACTATTCTGGACAAAGAAAGATAACTCTAATTAATTTTTTTTTTGATATTTCACAATATTGTGCAATTAGATATTTCTTGCCATTGCGCAATACTGTGCAATTGAAAAGACTTGCTATTGCACAATACTTAATATAATAATTTTAGATCCTGATTTGGACCAACTTGAAAACTGGGCCCATAATAAAAAATCTAAGTACATTTTTGAATTCAGCATATCAAAGAACTTCAAGATTTCAATTTTTGTTAAAATCAGACTAAGTTTAATTTTGGACCCTTTGGACTTTAGTGTAGACCAATTTGAAAACAGGACCAAAAATGAAGAATCTACGTAACACAGTTAGATTTGGTATATCAAAGAACCCCATTTATTCAATTTTTGATGAAATCAAACAAAGTTTAATTTTGGACCCCGATTTGGACCAACTTGAAAACTGGGCCAATAATCAAGAATCTAAGTACATTTTTAGATTCAGCATATCAAAGAACCTAACTGATTCATTTTTTGTCAAAATCAAACTAAGTTTAATTTTGGACCCTTTGGACCTTAATGTAGACCAATTTGAAAACGGGACCAAAAGTTAAGAATCTACATACACAGTCATGACAGTTAGATTCAGCATATTAAAGAACCCCAATTATTCAATTTTGATGAAATCAAACAAAAGTTTAATTTTGGACCCTTTGGGCCCCTTATTATGTTGGGACCAAAACTCCCAAAATCAAACCCAACCTTTCTTTTATGGTCATAAACCTTGTGTTTAAATTTCATAGATTTCTATTTACTTATACTAACGTTATGGTGCGAAAACCAAGAAAAATGCTTATTTGGGTCCCTTTTTGGCCCCTAATTCCTAAACTGTTGGGACCTAAACTCCCAAAATCAACCCCAACCTTCCTTTTGTAGTCATTAACATTGTGTTTAAATTTCATTGATTTCTATTTACTTAAACTAATGTTATTGTGCGAAAACCAAGAATAATGCTTATTTGGGCCCTTTTTTGGCCCCTAATTCCTAAACTGTTGAGACCAAAACTCCCAAAATCAATCCCAACCGTTCTTTTGTGGTCATAAACCTTGTGTCAAAATTTCATAGATTTCTATTAACTTAAACTAAAGTTATAGTGCGAAAACCAAGAAAATGCTTATTTGGGCCCTTTTTGGCCCCTAATTCCTAAAATGTTGGGACCAAAACTCCCAAAATCAATCCCAACCGTTCTTTTGTGGTCATAAACCTTGTGTTAAAATTTCATAGATTTCCATTCACTTTTACTAAAGTTAGAGTGCGAAAACTAAAAGTATTCGGACGCCGGACGACGACGACGACGACGACGCCGACGCCAACGTGATAGCAATATACGACGAAAATTTTTTCAAAATTTGTGGTCGTATAAAAACATTTTAGATAAGATAAGGAAAAAAAGCTTCATCAGCAACATTTTATATTGGCAAATTTCCAATGAAGTTATTTACATAAAGTTATTGGCAAATAAAAATAGGAAATGACATCATAGTCATGTCTGGCAAATGTCCAACATACATTATCTAAAAACATTTTAGATAAGATAAGGAAAAAAAGCTTCATCAGCAACATTTTATATTGGCAAATTTCCAATGAAGTTATTTACATAAAGTTATTGGCAAATAAAAATAGAAAATGACATCATAGTCATGTCTGGCAAATTTCCAACATATATTATCAACTACTATTCTATACAAAGAAAGATAACTCCAATTGAAAATTAATTGCTATTGCACAATATTGTGCAATTAGATATTTCTTGCTATTGTGCAATACTGTGCAATTGAAAATTTCTTGCTATTGCACAATACTTGATATGGAATCCTGATTTGGACCAACTTGAAAACTGGGCCCATAATCAAAAATCAAAGTACATATTTAGATAAAGCATATCAAATAAGCCCAAGAATTTAATTTTTGTTAAAATCAAACTTAGTTTAATTTTGGACCCTTTGGACCTTAATGTAGACCAATTTGAAAACTGGACCAAAAATTAAGAATCTACATACACAGTTAGATTTGGCACATCAAAGAACCCCAATTATTCAATTTTTGATGAAAACAAACAAAGTTTAATTTTGGACCCCAATTTGGACTAACTTGAAAACTAGGCCAATAATTAAAAATCTAAGTACATTTTTAGATTCAGCATATCAAAGAACCCCAAGGATTTAATTTTTGTTAAAATCAAACTAAGTTTAATTTTGGACCCTTTGGACCTTAAGGGCATACGATACAGTTTTGAACCTGTATTTACAAGTTGATGAAAATTTGCATATAGGCTATTTTTTACCTGATTAAATCAAATATGTAATAAAAAATATACCTTCATGTGCTACTTTTTGAGTAAAATGAGGTCGAAATTTTGTATATTTGCTCAAAATTCAGATTTGTGTCCGTATTTTCCTTTTCGAAAGAAAGACTTAACTTTTTTGTTTTAAAAGATAAACACAAATGGTTTTTTGTTAAATAATCGGTAACTTCTGTATTTTATAACTATCATTAAAATTATGCAATTTTTATTCAGAAATAACTCATATTTATCAAATGTTTATGAATAGAGGAACAAACGTCATTTTTTGCTGCATGTTTATCAAAATTAAAAAAAATCCTCTATTTACAGTTTTATAAAATTTGGGTCACATAATCTCCTTGCAAAATGAAACAAATTGCCGTTTTAAAAAATAGGGGTCCATGCACTCGTTTTCAAATTAAATCAGTTTGAATGATAAAAATCAGTCGAAAAATGCATCTTTTACCGATATGTCATAGTTTGACGTCGCGAAAATAACATTTTACGTTAGCAACGTCATTACCTCCCCTGTAACTGTATCGTATGCCCTTAATGTAGACCAATTTGAAAACGGGACCAAAAATTAAGAATCTACATACATAGTTAGATTCAGCATATCAAAGAACCCCAATTATTCAATTTTTGATGAAATCACACAAAGTTCAATTTTAGACCCTTTGGGCCCCTTATTCTGTTGGGACCAAAACTCCCAAAATCAATACCAACCTTCCTTAAATGGTCATAAACCTTGTGTTTAAATTTCATAGATTTCTATTTACTTATACTAACGTTATGGTGCGAAAACCAAGAAAAATGCTTATTTGGGTCCCTTTTTGGCCCCTAATTCCTAAACTGTTGGGACCTAAACTCCCAAAATCAATACCAACCTTCTTTTCGTAGTCATTAACATTGAGTTTAAATTTCATTGATTTCTATTTACTTAAACTAAAGTTATTGTGCGAAAACCAAAAATAATGCTTATTTGGGCCCTTTTTTGGCCCCTAATTCCTAAACTGTTGAAACCAAAACTCCCAAAATCAATCCCAACCGTTCTTTTGTGGTCATAAACCTTGTGTCAAAATTTCATAGATTTCTATTAACTTAAACTAAAGTTATAGTGCGAAAACCAAGAAAATGCTTATTTGGGCCCTTTTTGGCCCCTAATTCCTAAAATGTTGGGACCAAAACTCCCAAAATCAATACCAACCTTCCTTTTGTGGTCATAAACCTTGTGTTAAAATTTCATAGATTTCCATTCACTTTTACTAAAGTTAGAGTGCGAAAACTAAAAGTATTCGGACGACGACGACGACGACGACGACGACGACGCCGCCAACGTGATAGCAATATACGACGAAATTTTTTTCAAATTTTGCGGTCGTATAAAAAGCAGTACCTACTAGTCAGTGGGCACTTATGATCTATTTTCTTCAGCAACTTAGAAGGCAGCTTTTTAAAAACACAACCATAGGCATGAACTATTCATTCATTTTCAATATACAGCAAAATCTTTCTTTTTTACATAAAAGCATTTAAAATTCAAATAGAATTACTGCAAAGTATATTTTTTCTCCAGGCCAACCTTTCAGCTCTGAACCTTATTTGAACCATAGTTTTGGTATTCATCAGGTCTTAACTGATTAGACAGATTGCTTAATCAATGGAAACATGTCAATTACCAATTCATTTAAGGATATTCAATTTTATGTCTTAATACTTCTATACTTATCCATCCATCATAAGTATAGTGTCAATAACAAATCCTGAGTCAGTGTACAGATTCTAAAGAAGTAAACATGTCATATCTTATTTGTACATTAATATCATGAGAAGCCATTGTTTTTTTTTTAATGACTATTTAGAAGTTCACAGTTTAACAGAGTATATGAGTTTGAAGTTAACTGCAGGAAGTGGAGAAAAATCTAGCTAAGGATGCTTATTAATCCCAGTTAGATGATACTGGTAACTACTGTAAAACAGATGCCAATGAAAACATAGAACTTATCTGTCACAAGAAAGTCCATGTCAGGACAAATGTAAACAAGTGAATTTGATACAATTTTAATGTTATAGGGTTATTCCATGTACATATGCACAGACTCAGAGTTGCTAAAAAATAATGAAGAACATGATGTGAATTTCTTCTAAAATAAAAATAAAAACATTTTGGTCAACACTTACTTTTTCAACAAATTGTCAGCATTCCCATGGGAACTAACTGTGCACCTTTCCTTGTCGACCACTCATTTACTTTTCAAGACCTAGCTAGCAGCAGTTACTCAGACTTCATGTCATCAGTTCCTGAGCAGAAAGTAGAGGGTTATTTCATCCTTATTCCAGTAGATAACAAGGCTTTGTTGAAAACAATTTTGTATCAAATAAAACATGAAGGTCTTGCAGCATAGATTCTTAAGGTAATGCCATTGCTTATCATCTTAATTACATGTTGATGTTATAGTGTTCTTTTTACGTCTTTGTATATTCCTCATCTTTACTGTTTAGTCCATTTTTGTTAATATACTATTGGCATGGCGAAGTATTTCTACATTCTGACATTGTGTTATTGTGCTAAGGTCAGTTGTGTTATTGTGCTACGGTCATTTTTTGTATTCTGGTCTTTCATTACCTCTTATTTACTTTGACTACTGTGGATTCATTTATTTTTATTGGTATTAATTTTCATTGAATGCTGAATACTTTCATTTTCGTGGATATTTGATTTAGTGGTATTGCCTTTCTCTGTATAAAAAAACCTATTGAAATATGTTAGTCGTTGAACATTTGAATTCATGGTTCACCTCTACCCAAGAAAACCACGAAAATTAGTATCAACCGAATAATAATGAATCCACAGTATATGCCATTTTGTTTTTCTTTGTTGCAATTGCTATTTGATTTTATAGTGATTAAAATTACAACACAATGTTGACTGCTATTACCCAATTTTACCTATTATGTCTGTTTGTATTAGTACTTTTGCTCACACATTGTTGACCATATAATGGGTCTTACAAGTGAGAGGTTAAGCTAGCTATAAAACCAGGTTTAATCTAACATTTTCTACATAAGGAAATGACTATTCCAAGTCAGGAAAATTGAGTTGATTTTCATTCATTTGGTGTGTTTGAGCTTTTGATTTTTCCATTTGGTATAGGACTTTCAGTTTTGAATTTCACTTGGTGTTCAGTACTTTAGCTTTTTCGATTTTTAAGCTCTTTGCTATAAACTAAACTGAATTGTTCCTGCAACTAGCCTATTTCTTTTCTCAACTTGGAAGAATTAACAACTTTGATGTTACTTCAATGACATCAAATCAAAACTTAGAACCTCAAATTTTTATTTTCACACAGGCCTAAATTTAGCTTTTTATAATGTAACATTAAATATGGTATCATCTAATCATTATATTGCCATCAATTTACTTACAAGGCCAACATATCTCCCAAATGGTATTGTATCCTCCTTTCAAACATATTGAAGGTATTCCAGAAGCATGTCTTATGTGAAAGAATCCTGAATAACAAAATAATAATTTTTGACATAATTATCAAAGCAAAGGTTTCAAGATGCTCCCCAATCTGAAATCAAAATTAATAAGACAATTTGAAGTCTCCCTGAGAAATTGGAAAAATCAGATTAAGATTTTATACTTTACAAAGAAATGTGAAATACTTGAGAAATATTACAATTGAAAGTTGAATTCAGTGCAATTAATTTAAAGCAAGGAAGAGAATTAAGTTGATAAAAGTTGAACCAATCAAATTTCTTTCCAAGGATAAACTTTCCTCAAATATAAAAAAATTCAATGACACAAACAGTATTATTGCTGATGTCAGAAAACAAGCAAAAAGACTACCAGCTTAAGCACACCCCTGAGTGTGGGATATTTTGCTGTGTTGAAGACCCTTGGTAACCTTTGGCAGTTTTTTCTGCTCTTAGGCCGGGATGTTGTTTCTTTAAGACACATTCCCTATTTCCATTTTCAATTTTAAACATAATATGAAAGTGGATTTGTATAAATTTCTTATAAGAATAACTAATCGAAGAATTCAAATAGAGAAAAATATTCAACGAGGTGACCGAACAACACATTAATTCACGAATGTGCGTAGCGCATGAGTTAATTATCAGTGTTGTTTGGTCACGAGTTGAATATTTTTGCTCTTTTTATCAACTTAATTCTCTTAAAATTTTTGCTCTTTTTATCAACTTAATTCTCTTAACATCTCTTTAAAATTTCAAAATCTGTTTTCAATCAGACAGTTTTCAGGTGATTGACCAGAGTTATGATTGCATTACTTATAATTTTAATAAATTTTTATGGAAATGACACTTTTGAATTTATCCTTTTGTAAACTACTGTTACAAATAGTTCAAGGTTAAAATTTCAAAACAATCTTTCTGTGACACCTACAACTAGCATCAAAATTGTGTCAAAAAGAATATCAATCACTGTCTTCTTAACAAATAAACAATTAACATTGTCAATGGAATTCTGTGACATATATCCAGTACACAAACAATCAAGCTTGACATACAAGGACAAAATAAAAAGGTCAACTAGAGACAATATTAAATACGTACCAAGAAAATCATTCTACTAATTTCTTCTAAGGTACCTAAAAATTTTGAACTAATTCCATCAGTAAAGTTAAGCTATGGGATTTTGATTTGTAAGAATCATAAGGTTAAAATGTAAAAAGTTACATTGAGGGATACCAGAACACCAAAAATATTGGCTTAATGATCTTGATTGCATTGGTTCATGGACCCTATAATATTTCCATTTTCCCCTAATGTTATTTACTAATGAAGTTATCTGACCAATGTCTCAAAATCTGGAGGTGACATCAGATGCTGAAAACTTTTTTTCTAATCTGCAAAATCATACCATTTAATATGTCAAGAGTATAATAAGCAATTGGATCCCATGTTTTATACTATTACTGTAAACCAAATATCATTGCCCTACATCTTTTTTCCATTTGTCAAATAAACTTGATCATCATTTTATCATATACCAGGATTGACATTTAAACCAGGATTGCAATTAAGTATTAGCGCCAGACTCATGTTTTGTCTACAAAAGACTCACCAGTGATGCTTTAATCAAAAGTTTAAAAGGCCAAATAAAGTTGGAAGTTGAAGAGCATTGAGGACAAAAAATCCCTAAAAGTTTTGCCAATTAGACAACTAAGGTAATCTATTCCTGAGATAGAAAAGCCTTTAGTATTTTCAAGTGAGACAAAAAAGCCTCATCTTCATTCTGATATAATCTTTGCTCCCCTTTCTATTATGTTTTTTGCCTATTTTTGTATGTTTAATACAGTTTAAGAATTCTGATTATGTCTGTGTGATGAAATAAATCTAGGGCAATACTTTAAATGCAAAGAAGTATTCATAATTTTTTACAAACTTCATATTCTAAACCAAAATATCATATTCTCAATAGTTTAAAAAGAACAAATGATGATAAAAATGGCAGTTCATTCTTTTTTAAACCATCTTAAGTAAATCAGCTCAAATATTAGTATAATAGCATATTTAAATAGTTAGTATAATAGCATATTTAAATAGTTAAGTCCAACTTGCAATTACAATACAATAACTAAGAATCAGAGGAATACAGTTTCTAAGGATTGCCTTGAGACAATAGAAATAAGTAATTAGTAGGGTTTTTACAACTTAGTTTTATTACTGTTTCACACCTTAACTCATTTTAATTATGGCCAACTAAAATTAATTAGTAGATTTTCATCCAAATTTTTGAAAAAAAATGGGGCGGGTGGGAGGATTTTATTTTTTAAATTTTATTTCATATGAAACCTTCGTCATGAGTTTTTCATACCGCGGGGTATATGCTAGTGGGAAACAAGCTTGTATAATGTATATACATGCTGTATAAGGAATCCTACACTATTTTTCAAACTCTTAAATAAAAATCCCTGATTGGCAACCACTGTTATACATGCAATTGCCGCTTTAGAAACCTATTTATAGTAGACATCAAAAAGAAGAGAAATGCTCTCTTCAGTCTTCAGTTAGACTACTGTTATACCTACACCACATTTATTTTGCTTTCTAAGCAATGGTTTGTAGTCGTCATAAAATCAATTAAATGTTTTGGTACAATTGTATGCAACACAAGTATTACGAGTACAGAATAAAATGTAAACTCAGTGTTGAAAGAAATTATGATGTAAAACATGAACTTAACCAAAAAATTAGTTGTGGCTTAAGGACTAAATTGATGGTAGGGGCAGTAACAGAGGGTGTTTGCTGTTTGTCAACAAAAACAAAAGCCATGGGTGAATAGAAGGGCTTGTTATAATTAAAATGCGTGTTTGTCGACATTTTTTTCCAATATACTGTCATAATTCAAACAAGTTCGTGTTTGTGTCAATTTCTTTAATCTAGTCATGTTTTTTGTACCAATTTGTTCTACGATTCTTGCGCTTTGGATATCATTCACAGTCCAAATTTCCTGACACAAAGTCATTGTATAAATAAAGAAAAAACACTGTTTTCGATTCATTTGTGACTACCGCAATTTGCGTTCAAGGACAAGGCGTTTTACTCGTAACTCGAATATTTCATGCCCTTCTCGTTATCAATCTCTATTCTCGGTAGATGATGTTGTCATCATAGAGCAGCAGAATATTTCGACTTAATCATTTTCGATGGGATTACTCCGGCGAAGAAATACAAAAAAGAAATTTGAAACAGGAAGTTTCGAATGAAACGAAATTATCGATGGTTCCTGGTAACGGACATGACCAAAATCCGGGAATCGTATTTTTGTTAAATAAAAAAAATCGGGGCGGGACGATTTCAGAGGGGCGGGCGGGGATGAAAATCTAGCAATTAATTCTAATTGGCCTAATGGTAACTATGCAAAGCCATAGTTTATTCATTTAGCCTACCATTATTTATGACAATGCAAGGGACATATATTTTGGCAAATATTAGCTGTGCTAGGCATATTATTTAGATGCCTGTCATATATTGTAATAATTCCACAAAACAGCTAAATTTTGATTAATTATTTGTTTTGCTGCTAGACCTACAGTACTAATAGAATAAAGACAAGAAAGAATCTATAGGTTTGACAAGTGGAGCTGTCTCCTGGGATTGCAAATTTTTCTTTACATAAGATAAGGTCACATTTCTGATCAAAATTTAACTGCTCCTCTAGATCCATCACTAAGGCTGCCAACTCTGACACAAAACCTTTCAGTTTACTTTTATTGACATTATGTCCCTCAATGCCCACATATTTTAAGTGAAATTGATTCAGTGAGAGAGATAAAGATTATTGCATACTGCAGGCTTACATCTATTGTCTTCATCATAGGCATTCAAATTGGAGTATTATATATTTCATGAGGGGTCTATTTGATTATTATTATTGTAATTTTATTACAACGAATATGATTGCTAAAACCTAATTCTGGTTTCAGTTATAATTCCAAATAATGAGGTGATGTAATTAAACCATTAACTTATTCCATTACCCTAAGTTAAATCTTTTAATGGCAACTTTTACACAAGGTCTTTGGATCAGAATCCAGTACCTCTATTTTTTCATCAATATTATTAAGACCACGTGTTAAAATTATCTTGGTTTTTTTTCCCCAGGTATAACCAATAAATTAAAGAATCTCTTTGCTGCCCAGCCCAAATAGTTAACTTTAAAGGAACCAAAAGTTTATGTTAATAAAAGGGCATACCTCGTGAAAGATAAAGTGAATTGCCACCTGAATTTGAAAATGGATCTGTGTATTATTGAAATAAGCATTGTGTATAAGTTTTATGGTATTTGGTTGAGGCAAACTAAAGTAGAGAACGGAAATCAATTTTGAAGACCTATGGACGGGAAGGACGGACAAATGTAAGACGTAATACCCCAAACAGCAGCAGGGGCATAAAAAGTAGTTGCTGAAATATGAAATTTAGGTCAAGGACAATGGACATTATGACAGACGAAAACTTCATAACACATGGCATCTGTATACCCATTTCTTTAAACTTACACTTGTTATTTTGTAAATGACAAAAAATGTACTGGTTTGGGATAGAGCTTCTACAATGATCAATAATGTACTATCCTATACAAAACAATGTACTAATCTGAACCTGAGAGAAGAATCAGCTGCTTCCAAGCTAGATAATTAACTTAATATAAATAATATACTGTCAATCAAAACAAGTATGCTTAATAATAATAGGGTACATCTGACTTAGTCAATGTTTTCATAATATAATAATCAGTATCAGAAGAATTATATTTTATTGATAATCAAAACATAATTAATAGATATGAGGAAAAATCTGCATCTTAATCAACCTGCATAGATATTTGTTACTATGCTACATCAATATCTGTTATTGATATTCAAACAAATATATATTAGATAAATGAATAAAAATACTATCTAGATGATCAACACAGTTTCTATCTGGCATGATGCAAAACTTTCTATCAATAACAGAAATGTTAGTTATTGCTACGAAAATCATCAAGTGTCATTTTTCAATCTTTCAAAGAAAGTCATTCATGAACTGTAAAAGTAAATATCATCAACATCACATTTACCATCAGTAACAATTAGTCCAGCAGATAGGTGCAATATATGAAGGAATTGTGCACTTTGTGTTAAAAGCAACAAATTTTCCTCAAACATACTTCTATCTATACTCTTCAATTTTAGATATGGAAGCAAGCTGGAAATATAGTTAACCTCCGGTAAAATCCAAAATGGCAGATGCATGTTTAAATTTCAACTTTTCTTAATTCTCTTTCAATTTGTTAAGTTTAAACTAAAAGAACTGATGTTTTAATTGATCTGAATCATATTAGATGGTTTTAAGAGTTGTTGAAGCAGCAATTTGGTGACGTGTGGTCAACTTCCGGTCGAAATTTCATGATAAAATTCAAGAAAAATGCCGACTTTTAATTTGCAAAAAGTGAGAAGAAGGATGTAATAGAATCAGTATTTATTTCTTTGGAGATCATTATAATTCAATTAATATGGTCATTATTATATTTGAATGAAGATAGACAAGACATACACTTTATAAACCAAAAGTCTAAATGACAATTCAAAGATGAGATCGTAAAGTTTTCAAATTATTGAGACGATGACCAAAGACCAGGAAGATCTTCCTCAAATGTTGAAGAGGATTTTAGTTCATTTATATGTTTTGGAGTTTAGTGTGACATCCATTTTCACTGAACTAGTACACAATTTTGCATAGGGACTAGCTAATGACCACCTCCGGGTGCGGGAATCTCTCACTGCATTGAACACCCATTGGTGTCATTTGACTGTTGTCTGCTCTTTGGTCAGTTTGTTGTCTAAATTGGACACCAGGCAATTGAGCTGGAACTCACCAGCACACCAGCTTACCAAGAAAAATAGCAATGAAAGAATGTGTATGTTACTTTTGATGTTCGTATAAAAACCTCTAGAAGAAAAAACAAGTAATGTTGATATTTCTTTTCGTCAATGTGTACTAAAGCTTCAGTACATACCTTTATTAGAGAAGATCAGTGTACACAAAACGAAATATCATGTCCAATGACTTGCTAATCTTTATCGGCAGGCATCAAAAGTCTCTAGTGAAGATGAGACTGAATAAGGAAGAGACACGAATACGCCATGGAATCGCATTAGTTGAATTCATCAGCTACATTGAAGATTCCATAACCGAAGAAGATTTAGCACCCGTATTCAAGATGTCAGGTTTTTTCTAGGCGAATAAGGAATCTAGGTGTTGACGTTGAAGACAGGGTTCATATAACAAGATAAAATAATAGACTTCTTAAATTTTACATTAATGGGTTGTTTGCCTGACAGACACTTTTACATGTTTGACTTGGACGGCGAGTTGTCTCAATTGCACTCATACAACAACTTTTTACATCTAATGCTTGCCTATTTACTTAATATTTAGGAATAAAAACCAGGGAGAGAGAATTAACTTGCTTTCAAAGATGACATAAAACCCCCATTTCAGAAACCAGGTGATGACGACTTTGATTCAAACTAAATGCAGATTACTAAATCAGTAACAATAATTCGCAGCGACATATTTATTGTTACATTTGGGTTTGACGGTAGTTTTCCCGTGCACTGTGAGGAGAATTCTGTTCCAAGATCTCTCGTAACTCTTGTTAGTTCGTTGTTGTTAGACAAGATATAACAACCAACTTTTATTAGCAGGAAACACTAACGATTGCTTAGATGTTAATATTCAACAGCTACAAACGAATCCTTAAAGTTAACTCTCCAAATATCCGTCATCATGCATCTAAAGAAACCCCTTACATATGCACATAGGAATAATGGTTCACTGTCAGACAGAAAACATGAAATAAATAAGTTGTTTAGTCAGATGCACTGTTAACAGAAAACCCATTAACCCTGCGAAGATGGATGATAGCTTGACAAGAAATGGCAAGACTTGCTAAAGAGTTTGAGAAGAGGGTCAAAAGATACCAGAGGGACAGTCATATATCAATTTCTTGATGAAGAGGACACAACTGACCATGAGCAGAAACTAAGTGCTCAAATGTCGTTTATCCATGATGTAGCTTCTGTGTTAGAAGAGTTAGGAAATCAATTTTTTAAAGACAGCAACGAACTGCTTGTTCTGTATACCAATTAAAGATACAGCTCCCTCAGCAGTTGTTGATACTATTCGTCGTTCGTTGAATAGAAATAGTTGGACAGTACCAGTATGAAAAGTTTATATAAGAGGAAACTTGGACAAGTTCTTTAAACAGGCAGATCACATCCCTCCACCAGCATTCAGTCTGATTTATTTGTTTACGAAGTATTTTGAACCATTGACAAGATGTAACACCGATATGAGACACAAGGGTTGCGTTCAATATTGTGCAGCTACGTAGTGCTACGTAGATGTCTGTCTACTGTATGAGTAGATAGCCTAGATGCTATCAATATCTATGTAGCAGCTAGGCTAGCTACACGTTTAATAGTCAAAAATCTACGTGGCCCTATGTAGCCACTACGATATTGAATGCAGCCCAGGCAAGTTCTCTGAATGTCGAAACCACTATTACGCAATTAATCGAACGATTCCTTATTCTGATGTATGATCGAACAAATATATCAGAGAAGTTCAATGATATTCAACATTTTTTTTACAACATTGTTTATTTTTATTAACATATGTATTTTGTCTCAAAGTTACGTTTTCTTGTGATATCTTTTACCGGAAGTGACAAAAATCTGAATAAAATACCCGGAGGGTTTCAAAGAAATGATACATTATTTCAAACCATGAATACACAGAGTATTATAGTCTACAAAGCAAAGTTTTGCTACCAGTTGGGAGAATTAAATAATCATTAATCAGTAATTAAATGCATGTCTGCCATTTTTAAATTAAATATAAAACCAGAAGTGTTTAAAATCAAGCTTGCCTCCATATCTAATTTTGTTTAGAATGGTCCAAACTAGGTCTCTACTAAATTTTATGCTTTTATCACAAAGTGCACAATTATTTACCTATCTGCTGGACTAAATGTATTGAAACTTAAAAAGCATAAGTTTGAACTGTTAACAAGTTATTGTGCAGAAAATATTTCCAGCTGCCAGCCTCCGGTTCTGGCCCCTTTTAATTCCACAACTTTTTTTTCCTTCCGATTTCAAAACACAAGAGTTCAAAGCAAAATTTCAACTTTTAAATTAATCATGTTTTATCGATCAGTACACTACATGTACATCCAATGTCTGACCATAAAGTCCATTCACTATACCAAAACATCAGTATCCACAGGATGCAGAACAAAAGTGCTCTTAACTGCATATATATATAGCCATAAATATTTAGCAATAGTTAAATCTATCCAATGAAAACATTATTTAAAGATCTTAAAAAAAACATAAATGACATTTCAAGAGATGCATTAATGGTCCACTTGTCCTAAAAATCGCCCATGCAGATTTATGAAAAGCTGGCAAAAATGGGAATGCTAGAAAAGTTATCATCTTGGCACTAATACAACTCCCATATCAGCAAGATATTCACCAAACCCTTCTTCTCCCCTGCAACCCAGAATCAAAAATTAAAGATTTATCTAAGTTTGACATCCTAACAGTGCGACATTAATGTGTATTTTTGATTGTTTTTTTTAAGTTCCTTTTTTCACTTTTAATTTCTTAGCCGACATATAAATTTCTGCTCTGACTATTAGATAACTAAAATATACTGGATTTTATAGTAAAGAAATGGTTTAATGATTTCATTAGCAATTTCAAATCTCTCCTGAGTGTAGAAAATTTATTCTTAATGTCTGGCTATGTCTAATATTGTCAGGACTAATCTAGCAGAAAATCATGAAATTACTGCAATGGATCTGACAATATTCGCCAAAACAATAATAAAGTTGTCGCAATATCAATTTCTGTGATAAACTAATATTTGACTGGTAAAGAAATAACTAGCTTAGAAGTTAGTGAGGCAGAAAAGGTTGTCTTTGACATTTTTGTCAATAACTGTCTTGTAGAGAGTTGTGGTAATTATGGACTATATAAGAACAAAATTGAGAGTTTTACATTAAAAAAAAAATCTTCAGAGCAAAAGCATGCTTTTTGTAAATTCTATATTTCGTATCTGGGGATTACATAAAGCAAAACAAAAATGGAATGATAAAAATAAAGGAACAAATCAAAATAATAATTCCTTTTTTAATTGTACCGATATGTTAGCTGAATTGAATTTTTAACTACTCTATTCACTATACTAGTTTTGCCCCTTCCTCACCGCCTAAAATATTATTTGATATTGTCTCAGGGTCAAGGACATGACTTCAGTGGTCAACAATCAGACCTTATATGTGCTTGCTCTGTTATTACTGATGGTTGCAATCATTTTCAGAGAGTTATGTTCCATGATACTTTTGTCAACTCAACAGTTCAAATTGAAAAACAAAGGATAAGTGCTTATACTTAAATTGATGAAAAGTTTGGTAGCATGCTACGATTGATTGATTGATTTTTGGCCATTTCCAGCGCTATTATCAATTTGGTGGCAGTCAGTTTTAATTGGTGGAGCAAGTCAGAGTGCAAGAAAAGCATAGATGTTTTAAGCTCATAATCTTAATTTGTTACAGTTATTAGCTGTCATTAAAAAAATTATGAAAATAGAAAATGTACAATTTAAACATTTTAAAACTAGAAGTTCTGTTGAGTTTATATTTTTTGAAGGTTTTCTAGATGTGTCAACACAAATATAAAGCTCTACTTTTAAGAAGAATTTATGAGACATATGCTGTAAAGAGTCTTAATATCCTCAATTTTATGACCAAAAATCTGATTTAGCATTTTCCAAGTAATTACATAAATGGTTTTATGGTGGTAATTTCATTTCTGATTCCATGTACAGGCTTTAATAGTAACTTAAAGCACACTGTTTTATTACTTCCTCTTCATGTCTTAATCATAGTGTAGGAGGTTTTTTGTTGACAAAAACTAAAATATCTTTTATGTCTATAATAGGAAGTTGACAAAGACAGAAAAATCATTTAAAAACAAGGCAGTAATTAAGTATATAAAGACCATCATCATTTTCTCTGATTACACATTACTTTCAAAGGGTAAGGAGGAAATATCAATTAATTAATTGAATATCATTGATGAAAGGTTATCATACAAAAGGATGGGTTAATTGAGTGAAGTAATGTCATAGACTTAGCAAAACTGCTCCAGAGAATAAATGTGATGTTTTTCCAGAGTGTGTGGGAATGGAAAATTCACAGGCTGAATTAAGGATCCCAAGAGTTCAAACCTCCACCATGTGAAAATAAACAATTGTTTCTAAAAAACAATAAGCAATAGTGAGTGAAATGGTTCAACACTTAACACTGATTTATTAAAAAAAAAAGATCAAGACAGTGTACCTGTAGAGTTCTAATTAAAAACAGGATATCACATCATAATTTTTACAGTGACGTTTATCAAGCATAATATCATAAATATTCAAAGTTAATGAGCCATGAATGAAGGTACAGGACCAAAAAATCTTCATGGAAATGAGATATGTCAATACTAATATACCTGCATACCACATATCATGGAGTCCTTTCCACTAGTGATTGACCATAACCTGACAAAAGAGCAAAAGTTTCGTAAGTCAATAGACCATGACTGAAGGGGGTACTTACTGAGACCAAATAATCTCCATGGAAAGGAGATGTACCAATTCAAATACTACTGCATACCAAGTTGTACTTACCAACCTGGCACTAGTGATTCCCCATTAACTGTCAGACCTAATAAAAAACTGATATATTGTTGATACAGGCTCCGTCACCACAATGCCAGATTTTAACAGCATACCTTATAATGTCTTGCTTAATTTGACTTCATCAAAACAAGACACAAATTAAAGGAATGAAGTAAAACATCAGAACCAATGAATACACATTATAATTTAAAGTACTTTTAGTTTAAACATTCCTTCAAATTTGTTTTAAGCTACTACAGAAATCATTTCCTGGACTTGATATGATTCTCATTTTAACACATTCCAGTTTATTGAAATAAACATTTATACCGCCACATTTAATTCCTCAAATCTAAGATGAAAAGAACTTAGATCTTTAGATTTTAAACTAATATGAATCATATTAAAAGTGTCAGGAACTTTTTTGGTCAGATTCTAGTTTGCAGTAATTGATAGGCAAACAGCTGTCTTTAGCCAAACATTTTGTACTACATTTTGTACATACATTCAGTCTCCATATAAAGTTATGAATGTTTTTATAACAATATATAATGCAATCTAAATGCTCAACTGCAAATCATATCTGATTCAAAAGGATTGGTTTCTAGGCAATTATATATGAGAACTAAGTGAAAAGGTCATCATCACTTTTAACATTAGATTTTAAATGAAAACAGCTCTATAAATATAATATCCACTAAAGAAAGTAATAAAACCTCATCATTTAAACATGTGATTTTTTAAATAATGGACTGTAACAGATCCTTATATAGCTTAAAATAGTAACATTTCATATGCTAATACAAAATTACATTTCAAAGAGAGAAATCGAGCATTCATCGATAATAATTCATCATAAAAAGGTTGTCCTGCTGTCGTCTTGTAGAATACAGATCAATTTCTTAAATCCTCATTAATATTCACGACATCCTGACATCCCTTCAACTGCTACAAGATTGTTACTAAAAAAAGATATAAGATCACATAATCGACTGTTGACTTATAAAAATAAAACACTGAACCACTAACTTCAATACACGTTCAAATATAAAGAAAAAATATCTTCTTTACTACATGAACTATTACACATTGTTAATCAATTGAACTATTAAATTTTATTACTGTTTACTGCACCGAAAACCCCATCATGCAATGTAATTAAAATGTCATAATGATCAGTTGTGTTCATGAAAAAACACTTAACCCAAGTAGAACACAGAAAACTGAAAACATTCAATTTTCCAATGGAGAAGCTTTGAAGTGCTTTCAAAATCTTTCCATTGTTTTTCATCAGTTGTGCAGCAATCCCCTGCATAAATCCTTTACACCACTTCAAATATATATATTTAAAATCAGAAGCATAATAGTGATAGTGGTAGGATTGCCAATGACATGACTCTCTACAAGAAACCGAAAAATGCCCATAATTTTCACTCTTTAATACAATGTATTCAAATTCTAGCATATTATAGCAATCATGTTGATTTTGACCATTTTTTAGTCAAAATTTTTTTTTAATTCAAAGAAAAATTAGTACTCACACATTCATATGTTCAGTTAATTATTTCACCCAGTAAATACACATATTTCAAAAGCACCAGGTTGACAGTGAGTTCACATATACATATTTACTTCATGGAGTCACAACATTATTTATACCTCAAACAGGACTCATATAAAATACTTTATTAACAGGTTTTATTCAACATATACACACGGTCTTAAGACAAGTTGTTCAGACACATTTTCTCTTTCTTTTTGTTTGTACTATCACTTCTTGCTCATCATGACCATTTTAAATGTCTTACTTTAATAAATTAACTAAATAAAATTAACATGGTGCTGTAATTGAACAGACATCTGTCTGGGTTGCTTGGTCAACAGATCTGATTAAAAGCTGATTACAGTACATCTAACCATTAATAGTATGGAATTGGAGGAATATTTTACCTGGTTCATTTTCTTTTAAATTTAAGAAAAAGTTATATATAAACTCTTGCAACACTTAGAGAATCCCTATGGTAATATATACCAACAGACTAATGACTAACTGGAAATTTATATTAAACATTTACTTTCACAAGAAAGGTAAATAGAAGTCTTTGGGCTCCATCCTTTTTACTAATCATACATATTGCCTTATCTGTTTTTACACTTTTAAAAATATACAGCCAGACAAATTTCAAATTCATAGTTGGTAATCAATCAATGTGTTCTATTCAAATCATTATAGGTCAAAATAAAAGTACAAACTGACATGTCTGGTCCAGCAAACTAAGGACTTTTTAATTCCTCTGAATACAACTATAAAATATTTGAAACGATACCAGTAATAAATGTTGCCAAAATAAGCTATCAAATTCACACTAGACTAAATAAACCAAAAAGACATTGTCCTACAGAATACATATTTTAGATGACATTTATAATACTTATTTGATGTCTATATCATACTGTGAAGAAAATCATTATCCACAGGTCCTGTTAAACCTTTACAGTTATATCTATATAAATCTTATAACTTATAAAAACAGGATTTGTCACAGTGACAAATAATGTCACAAACATTTACATCATATAAAAGAGATATGAAATGAAAAGTAAATTGACTTATTGCCATAAAGAACTTGAAACAGATATAGATATACAATGCTTTTCTAACTTAAAATTATAAGGCAATCTTATAGATTTATTATCATTACAAAATAGCCACTCCACTTCAATATTTCCGATCCACTGCCTCCACATTTTTTTTCTTTCTCAACTTACTGGACTTTCTTTACTTATCTTGTATGATTATAGGAAAATAAATTCACCAAATATAAAGTTGTGTTGAACACTGTTCTCAGGCAAATATTGACAAAATATTTTATTGGTACATTTGTGTATCAAAATTGCAGATTTCAGTTATAATGCCAGTAAAGTTCTTATTTGAAAATTATTTTGTATATAAATGAGACGGAATGATAAGCCACTTTTTTGTCTTCTTGAATTTGAAAATAAAAAAAGGAATGTAAATTTATCAACTAACCACAAGGTAAAGACAATAGCAATGTCATTCTAAAAGTAAAGAAACTACCACTGGCATTCACAAGGTAAGACACTATCACTGTCAGTCACTAGGTAAGACACTACCACTGTCATTCTAAAGGTAAGGACAATGTCACTGTCATTCTAAAGGTAAAGAAACTACCACTGGCATTCACAAGGTAAGACACTATCACTGTAATTCACTAGGTAGGACACTATCACTGTCATTCACAAGGTAAGGACAATGTCACTGTCATTCTAAAGGTAAAGAAACTACCACTGGCATTCACAATATAAGACACTATCACTGTACTTCACTAGGTAAGATACTATCACTAGCATTCCCAAGGTAAGACACTATCACTATCATTCACAAGGTAAGACCCTGTCACTGACATTCACAAGGTAGGACACTATCACTGTCATTCACAAGGTAAGACACTATCACTGTCATTCACAAGGTAAGGACAATGTCACTGTCATTCTAAAGGTAAAGACACTATCATTGTCATTCACAAGGTAAGACACTATCACTAATTCACTAGGAAAGACACTATCATGGTCATTCACAAGGTAAGACACTATCAGTACCATTCACAAGGTAAGACACTTTCACTGTCATTCACAAGGTAGGAAGCTATCATTCATTCATAAGGTAAGACACTATCACTATTATCCACAAGGTAAGACACTATCAGTGTCATTCACAAGGTAAGACATTATCACTATCATTTACAAGGTAAGACACTATCACTATCATCCACAAGGTAAGACACTATCACTGTCATTCACAAGGTTCATTGTCATTCACAAGGTTCACTGTCATTCACAAGGTAAAACATTATCACTGTCATCCACAAGGTAAGACACTATCACTGTCAATCACAATGTTCACTGTCATTCACAAGGTAAGACACTATCACTGTCATTCACAAGGTAAGACACTATCACTGTCATTCACAAGGTAGGACACTATCACTGTCATTCACAAGGTTCACTGTCATTCACAAGGTAAGACACTATCACTGTCATCCACAAGGTAAGACACTATCACTGTCATTCATAAGGTAAGACACTATCACTGTCATTCACAAGGTAAGACACAACCACTTTCATTCAAAAGGCAAGACACTATCATTCACAAGGTAAGATACTATCATTGTCATTCACAAGGTAAGAAACTATCACTGTCATTCACTAAGAAAACATGATCACTGTCATTATAAAGTTGTAGACACTATAACTGTCATTCACAAAGCAAGACACTATCACTATCATTGTCATTCACAAGGTAAGACACTTAAACTATCATTCATAAGATAAAGACACTATCATTATCATTCACAAGGTAAGACACTTTTGCTGTCATTCACAAGGTAAGACACTTTTGCTGTCATTCACTAGGAAAGACATCATCACTATCATTCACAAGGCAAGACACAACTACTGTCATTCACAAGGTTAGACACTATCAGTATCAATAATAAGGCAAAGACACTTTCACTGTAATTCACAAGATATTACACTTTCACTCATTCACTAGGACAGACACCATCACTATCATTCACAAGGTAAGATTCTACCAGTATCATTCACAAGGTAAGACACTATCACTATCATTCACAAGGTAAGACACTAGCTGCATCAATCATAAGGCAAAGACACTTTCACTATAATTCACAAGATATTACACTTTCACTCATTCACTAGGACAGACACTATCACTATCATTTACAAGGTAAGACACTACAAGTATCATTCACAAGGTAAGACACTATCACTATCATTCACAAGGTAAGACACAATCACTATCATTCGTAAGGTAAAGACACTCTCATCATCATTGACAAGGAAAGACACTATCACTATCATTTACAAGGTAAGACAAGATCACTGTCATTCACAAGGTAAAGACACTACAACTGGCATTCACAAGGTAAGACACAACCGCGATCATTCACAAGGCAGGGCACTATTACTCACAAGTTACAAAACGACTATCATTTGCAAGGTAAGACATTATCAGTATCATTCACAAGGTAAAGACACTATCCCTGTCATTCACAAGGTAAGACACTATCACTAGCATTCACAAGGTAAGACACTCACTGTCATTCACAAGGTAAGACACTATCACTATCATTCAGAAGGTAAAGACACTATAACTGGCATTCACAAGGTAAGACACAACTGCTATCATTCACAAGGCAAGACACTATCACTCACAAGTTCAGACACAACCACTATCATTCGCAAGGTAAGACATTATCAGTATCATTCACAAGGTAAAGACACTATCACTGTCATTAACAAGGTAAGACACTATCACTAGCATTCACAAGGTAAGACACTATCACTCATTCAATAGGAAAGACATTATCACTGTCATTTACAAGGTAAGACACTATCACTGTCATTCACAAGGTAAAACATTATCACTTTAATCCACGAGTTAAGACACAACCGCTATCATTCACAAGGTAGGACACTATCACTATCATTCACAAGGCAAGACACTATCACTATTATTCACAAGGTAAGACACTATCACTGTCATTCACTAAAAAAACATGATCACTGTCATTATAAAGTTGAATACAGTATAAATGTCATTCACAAGGTAAGACACAACTACTATCATTCACAGGATAAGACAATTTCAGTATCATTCACTAGGAAAGATACCATCACTATCATTCACAAGGTAAAGACACTATCTATGTCATTCACAAGGTAAGCCATTATCTATGTCATTCACAAGGTAAGACACTTTCACTGTTATTCACAAGGTAAGACACTATCACTGTCATTCACAAGGTAAGACACTATCACTCATTCACTAGGAAAGACACTATCACTATAATCCACGAGGTAAGACACAACCACTATCATTCACAAGGCAAGACACTATCTATCACATTTATTCACAAGGTAAGACACTATAACTGTCATTCACAAGATAAGACACTTTCACTAATTCACTAGGACAGACACTATCACTATCATCACAAGGTAAGACACTACCAGTATCATTCACAAGGTAAGACACTTTTGCTGTCTTTCACTAGGAAAGACACCATCACTATCATTCACAAGGCAAGACACTATCACTGTCATTCACAAGGTTAGACACTATCACTGTCATTCACAAGGTAAGACACAATCACTATCATGCATAAGGTAAAGACACTCTCATTATCATTGACAAGGAAAGACACTATCACTATCATTTACAAGGTAAGACAATATCACTGTCATTCACAAGGTAAAGACACTATAACTGGCATTCACAAGGTAAGACACAACTGCTATCATTCAGAAGGCAAAACACTATCACTGTCATTCACAAGGTAAGATACTACCAGTGTCATTCATAAGGTAAAGACACTATAACTGTCATTCACAAGGTAAGATACTACCAGTGTCATTCATAAGGTAAAGACACTATAACTGTCATTCACAAGGTAGTCACTATCACTATCATTCACAAGGTAAGACACTATCAGTATCATGCACAAGGTAAGACACTTTTGCACAAGAAAATGTATGATATATAAGAGCATCACAAGGTCAGTGTGACCCTTAATACCAAAATACACTAGACCTGTTTCTATTTATAGGCTATTCTCCACTTTAAGTAATAAAGCATCTGCATTCTTTTTCAAAATACAAGATTGATGAGTTTTTGATACATCTTGATACGGTTTGTTTAGTTATGCATCCTTCTTACTTGAATTTCCCATGATGATGTTTTATGATTCAATACAAATACTGATTTAAATATTTTTTCTGCATTAATTGTAAACTCCTCTGTGGGTGTTCAAATGATAGATTTGAATTGATGTGAAAACACCAGATTAGTTATATTATCCCCTGTCAAGGGAATACATTAGTACCTCAAATTTTGTTTTTATTTGCTAATAATTCAATTAAACCTATTTAACTTCCTAACATCAATTGGAGATTACAGGAATTTTTTGTAATGCAAACTTTCAGCATGTGCTTAAAGTAATTATTTTCAATTAAAAGAAATTTATACTTTGTCAGAATGAAATTTTCTACTCACAACATGACTAGAAAAAACTTTTTCACAGTCAAAGATTCAAAATAAAATTTATTCATTATTTCAATGAACTTTTTTTTTTTGCATCATGAGAAAGTTAATACTTTTGATGTAATAATTCATGAATTACTAGTAACTCTGCAATGGTAGAAGTGAAAATCACAAAAATCAACATTTTTAACCATTCTTTAGTGGTCCGGAAATTTCATTGAAATATAGTTCTATTTTTCATCTGGAAACCAAAGTGTGAGAGATAAGACTAGCAAACAGAGGGCCTAATGAATGGGAGGATACCTATATACTACAACTCTGTTGAGTTGGTTATAACAGAAACAGTAACTTTGACTTTTGACTTTCAAAATAATTTATAATAAATAATACAATAATTCTAAAGTATGTCTTATTTATGATGTTTATATAGTATTTAATCCTTACTTCAACTTTTCACACCTTCTGGGCTTAAATTGCAATTTAGGTGAAATTTTTATCCTCTTAAAAATAAATCCATTTTATATTTCAATACCAAATGATCTTTTCCTAATTCCTATTATGCATTAAATTTGATTGATACTTTGATAAATTTAAGATTTCACAACAAATGAGAAAAAAAATATATGGGAGGTCAGGATTAAACTTAAAATACTATATATAGATTTTAAGTGGTTAAAGAATTTAATCCCAAATATTAGGGCAAATCTGATACTTGGGTACTAAAAAGTACAAACTCATTGGACCTTTCATAATAAGTAATTTCATAAAGGGACATAGTTATCTTAAAATATTTGCTATCAAAGAGTTGACATAAATACAATGTATGGTATATATTCAATTTGAATTCTTCATTTATTCATTTGTACAAAAAAATGAAATTTTGCAGCTAACTGAAATTTAAAGTGGAAGGCATGCATTTTTGGTAGAATTCTGTAAAAATGAATGTAACTGGAATATATCCCATAAAAAAAAGGAGAAAATAGTTGAAATGATAACATTATTCTCCTGTTATAATCACAGGTTATATTTTAGATATCCCAAATTTGATTTAGCTTTTTTATTATGTCCCTTTTGTTCATATAGCATTCAAGTATTTACACATCCTGGCTTACAAGTATTTGGGTATCATTTTTTTTATTTATAACATACAACTTTTCAAATCTCACTCATCTACTAAGTCTAATATCAGCCTCAGGTATCAGTAATGGCTATAAGTAAAAGACTTTTAAATGTGTCCACATCTTACCAGACAATTAAAGGTCAACAGTTCTTCCCACAGGCCAAACATATTCTTCATTGCCCTTTGCTATTTCAATGACAATCATACCACATCTCTTTATTATTATACAAATGTCATAAAGGCAAAACAGAAGGCTGTTATCATTTCTTAATCTTAACATGTTCAATGTGATTCCCCCAACACCCCCTTCCCCACCCACCAACCAATAAAAGAAAAATCTTACAAAAAAAAAGTTGCAATGACAGGAATATAGCTTTATCCAGATTAATTGTGACACTCTTAAGTGTCATGAGCTTACTGAAGACGTGCCTAAAATGTTCAACATTTCCAATATAGGTTATATTGCTATTTTATAAACCTTGTCACAATATTGATTGCAATACTTGATTAGGGGTAGCGTTGGCAGCCTGCTAACATGTTTTGCCCACCACATGTATGTAAAGATAGGGACCTTTAATTCAGTGCTCACATGTGTTACTCAGTTTATCATATTGTTTGATTTCTTTTAATGGTCTGTACATAAACTATAGGCATGTCTCCTTTCCAGTTAAAATCATTTTAAATTTGTCATTATAGAGCCTTTAATAGTTTACTAATGCAGTAGGAGTTTTGCTCAATGTTGAAGACTGTATCATGAACTTCCACATTGTTTGTTCTCTGAAGGTGAGTTTTGTCTCATTGGCAATCATATCACATCTTCTAATTTTTTTTCTTTTCGAAAGAATCAGTAGGGCCATTTTAGGGTACAACAATTTTAAATTTTGAGTATCTCTGTTTAGTATTTTCATTAACCAACAATATTCTTAAACCTTTTGGTTTTATAGAAATAAGACTCCTAAATCTATGATAAAGTTCTATTAAAATAACAGGACTGTATTCTTTTCCCATTATAACAGCTTTGGGATTTTGTTGACAACCTGTGATATTTTATCTATATTTGTTAAGTCTGAATTTTAAAAAATACACTTCTGTTTAAGAAAAAATGGCATGCTATTTTCAATTTGAAATAAAAGTTTATTATAATACAAAGGGAGACAATTCTTCCATAAACTGTATGTGTGTCTAAATCAATATAATTTGAAAAACTATGATTTTAACAGTTCTTTTCATGAAACTGTACAAAAATCTAATCTAATAAAATAGCATTTCAATCTAGGTCTAACCCAATATGTAATAATGACTTTTCTATGTATACTTGTTGACAAAATTTGCATTTTATTGATCCTAGACTCCATATGAAAGAATAAAAGAAAACAACATGAAATAATAAAAAAAAAAACTTTTTTTCAATACATAAAAGATTTCCTTTCAAACAATTTTTGGTCCACCTTCAAAGCTATGCAAGGTGTTGCATAATGTACACAAAGTTTAAATGCATGGATGAAAAGAATTTTTATAACACTGTGGGTTAGACCTATGTTGTTAAAAATAAACAATCTTACCAGATATTTTTATTGAAGCGGAATCTATTGATACAGATATTGAACCAACAGCTGGAGTCTGGCGGCTTAATACACTAGAAATTACTGAATGAAAAGCAATTTCTTCTTATTTATAGAAACTGAGAACTAGTTAGTGTTTGGCGACTTCAATATTAGTATCCTTAAAAAATTAATGATTTGAGTTATTTTTCTTTATCCTTCTTAATTACACCAACAACCTGTTTGCATTTTAAAGTAAAATAGCAAAACAACCAGCAGCACATTTTCTTTTTCTTCATTCAATATCAAAATCTGTACTGAAATGTTAAGTCAACATGAGATTCAATCACACAGGTTTTTGCAATTTGTGATCAAATGCTTGGCTTGGGTCATTCTTAAATTATACATTTTTACTTACGGAGCCAATTTCATAAAAAAATCTACCAATCAAAAGTCATGAACAATTCAGTTAATTAACAATCAATCGAGGATGTTATTTTGTGTTATGAAACCAACTCCAGATTAGGTTGTATGTCAGAGAACAAAAACCAGAACAACTACAAGATTCATCTATTAACTGTTGTTTGGTTAATGTCTTTCGCAAATATTTCATGCATGTTCAAGACGAGAACACACGATACCATAGCATAAGGTTCTGCAATATAGGGTTAGCTTCAACTGGAATAGGATGATGGACAGGAAATTCTGAATCCCCCGAAAAAAAGAGGCTATATTCAGGAGAATAGGGACAGACATTTACCCTTGAAACATTTCACATACAGACCCCCATAAAGTGATGTTGCAGGGTTTCTTAACATGCAAATAGTGTGGCACTCTCTCTACATTAGGCTTTATATGGCTACTAATTCATTCATCCCACATAGCCAAATGGATGCCCCACTTTGGCAAGAGTTTAACTGCTGGTCAGTAGAAGAATAGGGAATGACAATTTTGTACATCCCGGTCAACCCTTTGGTTAAGAACCTGGTGAGAGCTTTGATTAGTGATTGTTTTACACAGCATCAAAACAAAAATGCTATATCGCAGTGAGTTGCGATCCAGAGGAAAAAGCATGTAGCAATGTCTCCCTTTGTTGATGGGGAGATGTAAGTAATTAATTTAGCTATGACAAGCATTAATAAATATTTTTCCTACTAGTATCTCAATCTATTAAAAGATATTATTAGATCTCTAATCTTTAATAAAGGTGAATAACATTTGTAAAAAAATATACTGAAATGAGCTAGTAACTCCTACATCTAAATTGTGTTGTGTTGTTTTCCTCACTATGGGTTAACTGCATTCATGATACCAATATAAGATGAATTAAGTTCATTTGTAAGTTTTAATTAAAGTATAAGTGAATAGAGTACACCACTGGGGAGAGAAACCTGATATTCTAGAAAACATTAAAGCTTTCTAATGTTTTCTTAAGGAGTGCTTGTTTGTCACTAATTCAATCACTTTCATGGTATTATTTTAGACTGAAGATATATAATATAAAGGGCTTGTTGGTGGTGAAATCTGCTGTGCCATAGTAAATAAAAAAAATAAATAAATAAACAACAGCAAAATCTAAATAACTGTAGCCACACAAACATTTTAGGAAATTTCATATTTGAGTTTATACTGAAAAATATTAAATTTAAGCCAGTTCACTGCACAAATTAACTGAAAACATTCCCATTTCACAATTTTCTTGCTGTCAAAGGATGTTAAGGATGTCTATTTCACAGTGACCTTATTAACTTGATTCTTAATTAAAGTGCACCAACCTATATTAAGAAATGTTTATTGATTTTTCTATTGGTGCATGACCTTAGAAACAAATTCTTGGCACTTTATTGATGAATATTTATTTCTTATAAATTAAGTGATTAATTTTAATATGGATGCAAACTGAACAGAAGATTGACATACTGTAGGGCAATAAAACGTAAAACAAATTGTCATAATACCATTTCTCCCCAAAAATGGTTAAATTATGATGGTACAAAATGGTCAATTACACATCATTTAAAACAACTCTACTTATCATGACAGGTCTCTGTCAAAAGGTCTCAAAGGAGTTGTTTACATCGGCTCAATAAGTTCGAATGGAACTTTATAGAGTACGGTAGACAGGACTGACATGGTTATTATAAGATTGGATATAGCTTTACTACCACTACAACTCCAGAACAAGGGCAGGGTTCCTCGAGATCCTCACTACAAATCCCATATGTTATAAAGTCAATCCAATCAAATTTGAATGTGAATATACCTAGAGAAGGGGCCTTGAACTTACTGTCATCTGGAGACCTTACTCTTCAAAATCATTACCGTTCATGTGGAACTCTAGTTAGAAATTGGGTATAATTTGAACATAGGAATATTCGTGGTAGGATAGTTTAAAAAAAAGTCCCAAAAAGTCTCAAAACTCCAGTGAACATAGTCATATCAAAGTATTAACAGTACAATATGGTCAACTACACATAATGGCAAACATCCTCACTAAACAAACTTAGAAGGAGTTTGTTGTGTTCAAAAAGTATGATTGTGGTTGGATAGTCCAAAGAAAGTCAAAGTCCAATAACTCGCAGAAAAAGCAATTAAATTATTTATATACAGTTTAGTAGTGGAAATTCAAACCAATGAACCCCATTAATGGCAGAAAATGAGTTTTTTACTAAGAATTACATGCATATGAGTACATGAGGCCTGTTACAAGGTGAGATAAAAATCTTGGAAAACTAGATGTAAATTCAAAAATATATTTTATATGGCTTTATTCTAAATATGCAATGTGTCCTTCTGTTTATAGTTTATTCAGGAGATCCTTAAAGTGTGCCTTGAATATATTATTTGGGGACTTTTAATTGACAGATAGTACCAATTATTGTTTATTTATTTTGAAGGGGACTATATCAATTAATCCTTCTTTTTCATAAACATGACAATGAGTTTTATCTTACTCTTTTCATTGAAAACTTACTTTTTAATCATCTTCTTTGACATATTTTCTTCTGTTCTTGACTGTCTTCTGCTATTCTGAACTATCAATTTCAGCTTCCTGCTTTTAGCTCAATTTTGCACTGGCATCTGTCAATCAAATCATAAAAGAAATATTATTGGTTGGCTGTTCATTTCATGATCACCTGATTCTTCAAAAAAGAAATACTATTGGTTGGCTTGTCCATTTCAAGATCACATGACTTTTCATTTCCAATGTCATCAGCATGCATGCTTTGCACACTTTTTTATGTTCATCAAGAAGTCTATTTTAGTCACAAGATGTACATTTCAGGGTGCTTAAATAGCAAACAATTTCAATTCTGTCCCAGATGTTGGACAAACACAATTTCTTAACTTCTATATGTAGATTTCTTTCCTTAATTTTTTTTTTTGAATTCTGCATTATTTCAAATTTAAACTATGATGAATATATTATACAGTTTGTATTATCAAGCTTACAAAAGCCCAAAGCTCTCCAAGAAGCATGTGTGCTACATTCATTCTGTTTAAAATATTTCGTGAATGGTCCAAATAAGGAAATATCTGGGTTTTTTTACAGAAATCTTTGCCTTATTATCATATTTTCATCCTATTTAACAGGTCCTTTACCAAAACTGAAAAAAAACCTTAGCCCATTGTTTCAAATTCAGCATAATATAAAATCTTAACTCTAGTACAAAGTTGATATTTTTCTTTCTGAACTTTTTTTGTCAGATTTCTGTTAAAAAGTCTTTATGGTATTATTGAAATACATGTGTTGCAGTGCCAATTTACTAAGAATCCTTATTAAGAAAATACAGATAACAAGAATGTCCCCAGTCCACGAACGCCCCACTCTCACTATCATTTTCTATGTTCAGTGGACCGTGAAATTGGGGTAAACCCTCTAATTTGGCATTACAATTTAAAAGATCATATCATAGGGAACATGTATAATAAGTTTCAAGTCGATTGGACTTCAACTTCATCAAAAACTACCGCGACCAAAAACTTTAACCTGAAGCAGGACAGACGGACGAACGAACGGACGGACAAATATTCATTCTGTTTAAAATATTTCGTGAATGTCCGAATAAGGAAATATCTGGGGTTTTTTTACAGAAATCTTTGCCTTATTATCAATTTTTCATCCTATTTAACAGGTCCTTTACCAAAACTGAAAAAAAACCCTTAGCCCATTGTTTCAAATTCAGCATAATATAAAATCTTAACTCTAGTACAAAGTGGATATTTTTCTTTCTGAATTTTTTTTTGTCAGATTTCTGTTAAAAAGTCTTTTTGGTATTATTGAAATACATGTGTTGCCAATTTACTAAGAATCCTTATTAAGAAAATACAGATAACAAGAATGTGTCCCCAGTACACGAATGCCCCACTCACACTATCATTTTTTATGTTCAGTGGACCGTGAAATTGGGGTAAACCCTCTAATTTGGCATTAAAATTTAAAAGATCATATCATAGGGAACATGTATACTTAGTTTCAAGTCGATTGTCAACTTCATCAAAAACTACCTCGACCAAAAACTTTAACCTGAAGCGGGACAGACGGACGAACAAACTGATGGACGAACAAACAGATGGACAAACAAACAGACGGACGAACGGACGCACAGACCAGAAAACATAATGCCCTTCTACTATCGTAGGTGGGGCATAAAAAGTCAGGAAGACCATTATATTAAAAGAGTCATTAAAGAATTAAGATATTGTTTAATTCTTATACTATTTCCTAATCACATCATTTACATCTACCATTTCCTAAACACCAAACTCCAAATGAATGTATATAAAATCATTTTAATATACAATGTTCACTTTGCATGTTAAGATATAATTACAAAGCAACAAATTAATATCAGTTAAAGTGAAAGTAGACATGTGCTCTTTACAGAATGAAGGAAGTTAATTATAAAACAAAGGATGGTGTAACCTATGTTCTATTTATCTATAAACCCAAGTCAATGACCACTAGCTTGCATGACAAGAAATAATTTCCAGCTAGGAATAGACTGCTGTGAAAGTGTCCTTTTTAACATCATCAGTTGTATGTTTTCTCTAAATATTAAATGAAGGTGGAACTCCTCATGGATCTAATTGGCTCAAATAAATTCGTTTCACTACTTTTTCATTCAAGCAAAATGGCTTCAAACTAAAAAAAGCGTGTGTACAGACAAGGCTTTACACCCACTATAAAACTACTATAACTAAAATAGGAAACATTGCTTATCACAATTAAATATTTTATGCCTACAGACACAAAAATATGGGTTCATTTATGACTTTTGTCTTGTTTTATATTCTACAAATTGTGTATTGTTGGCTAAAAGAACATGTGCAGTATTTGATGTTGTATTATATTAAGAAATAAAAAATCATTTTAAAACATCATGTGATTATGTTCTCGCAGCCAATCAGAGTCAACAATGGAATAATCATGAAACATCTCTTTATAAGACATTTTATCATTCCTTACCCATATCATATCTCATCATACTATTAAATCCTTCCATCAGATATAGTTATCCCTGATAAACATAATGCTTAAACCCTTTTCAAAGTCCCTGATAAACATAATGCTTAAACCCTTTTCAAAGTCCCTGATAAACATAATGCTTAAACCCAATTCAAAGTCCCTGATAAACATAATGCTTAAACCCTTTTAAAAGTCCCTGATAAACATAATGCTTAAACCCTTTTAAAAGTCCCTGATAAACATAATGCTTAAACCCTTTTCAAAGTCCCTGATAAACATAATGCTTAAACCCAATTCAAAGTCCCTGATAAACATAATGCTTAAACCCTTTTAAAAGTCCCTGATAAACATAATGCTTAAACCCTTTTCAAAGTCCCTGATAAACATAATGCTTAAACCCTTTTCAAAGTCCCTGATAAACATAATGCTTAAACCCTTTTCAAAGTCCCTGATAAACATAATGCTTAAACCCTTTTCAAAGTCCCTGATAAACATAATGCTTAAACCCTTTTCAAAGTCCCTGATAAACATAATGCTTAAACCCTTTTAAAAGTCCCTGATAAACATTATGCTTAAACCCTTTTCAAAGTCCCTGATAAACATAATGCTTAAACCCTTTTCAAAGTCCCTGATAAACATAATGCTTATACCCTTTTAAAAGTCCCTGATAAACATAATGCTTATACCCTTTTAAAAGTCCCTGATAAACATAATGCTTATACCCTTTTAAAAGTCCCTGATAAACATAAAGCTTATACCCTTTTAAAAGTCCCTGATAAACATAATGCTTATACCCTTTTAAAAGTCCCTGATACACATAATGCTTAAACCCTTTTAAAAGTCCCTGATAAACATTATGCTTATATATATACCCTTTTAAAAGTCCCTGATAAACATAATGTTTATATATATACCCTTTTAAAAGTCCCAGATAAACATTATGCTTATATATATACCCTTTTAAAAGTCCCTGATAAACATTATGCTTATATATATACCCTTTTAAAAGTCCCTGATAAACATTATGCTTATATATATACCCTTTTAAAAGTCCATGATAAACATAATGCTTAAACCCTTTTAAAAGTCCCTGATAAACATAATGCTTAAACCCTTTTCAAAGTCCCTGATAAACATAATGTTTATACCCTTTTAAAAGTCCCTGATAAACATTATGCTTATATATATACCCTTTTAAAAGTCCCTGATAAACATAATGCTTAAACCCTTTTCAAAGTCCCTGATAAACATAATGCTTAAACTCTTTTAAAAGTCCCTGATAAACATAATGCTTATACCCTTTTAAAAGTCCCTGATAAACATAATGCTTAAACCCTTTTAAAAGTCCCTGATAAACATAATGCTTAAACTCTTTTAAAAGTCCCTGATAAACATAATGCTTAAACCCTTTTAAAAGTCCCTGATAAACATAATGCTTAAACCCTTTTAAAAGTCCCTGATAAACATAATGCTTATACCCTTAGTAAATTTAGTTTTTTTAGATGATTATAATCACTATTTTAGTAAACAAAATAAGTAGGTCATTTTTTGGCATGCAGCATTAAAATATGTCAGAAAGTATTCATAATAAGCAACAATATGCTGTAACATTGTACCTTGATGCAGCAAAATCAAATAAAACATGTTCCGAAGAGATTTGACTTTAAGAATAAATGATTGGTCTTACATTCCTGCAACAAAACTTATCGAACTGCAGATCAGAAGTTGCAAGAAACTCAAATTAATTGATCAAGATCAGACAAATATAGTTTTGATGAGCAGTTTTACATTGTTGCCTGTCATCATCATCCAACCCAAGTATAAAAGTATATAAGATAGTACAAATTTAAGTACCTAACGTCTAGTCCAAAACTGACAATTTGATTTATCTATTGGTCATTAACATGTCAAAATAACTTCTTAGATATTCTTTTTTGGGACTGACTAATTAGTGTTCTGTTTATCTTCATTAAAGTCTGCTGTAGATTTCTGTTTAGGGTATTTCATTTATAGAACTTCCGTGTACTTTTATACAAACTTTCTACCTACAGAAACAACTTGTAGTGGATCATTATTTATCAATCTCTCTCTGGAGACAGAAAATAGGGCATTTTTTTTAGAATCTAATATTTCCCTATATCCTCTTAAAACCACAAAAATGATAAAAACTCATCAAATATAGCTTCTAGTTCAAATAAGCAATGAGGCAAAATGATATAAATTGTAATCTGATAGCTAATATATCTTGAGGCAGAAAATGCCATAGAAAATCATATATGGAGGATTTTTTCTAATTTGAAATATAATTTTGCTTAAAATGATATACCAGAAAAGGCATTCTTTATCTCAGGATAATATAAAAGAGAGAAGAAAAAAACATTACGAAATATGAAAAAACAATCATATTATTATATCAAAATCAACGTATCAAAACAAGAAATCATTTTTTTATAGAGAAATTATATGTCAAATTAAAGATTGCCTAACTTAGAGACATTATATTTCTTCAATATATGGAAAATTTAATGTTTCTTGCAACATTCATTATTGGATGTCCAGGAGACTATGAAATAATAAAAGAACAACTTCCAATATTGAATCATTTTTATCTGTTCCAGGGCAATACCTGCAACATTCATTTTGTTCTATTTAACTTTTTTTTCACAAAAATTTGAAACAAATGTAGGCATGGATGTGTTAACAATTCAATTTTCTAAATAATTTCTATTTACAAAGGAGAAAACTCTTATCAGCACTACTTATTAAATTTCTCAAAAATATTGCTAAGATGAAACTTTGCAACATTTGACAAAAAAGTTGCTTCCAGATGGTGCTTAATGGTTTGGAGCTCCTTAGTTAGTCAACATAACATACAAATTAAGTTCTATAGGGAAAAGTTCTGGCTAGAAACCATAAAAGATACTAGGTTATTATAAGAGCACATGAAATGCCAATTACCCTAAAGACTTAGAACAGAAAAAAGAAACCACAGTAATGGCTTACTTCAGTATTTATCATTTAATTATTTCTGAAGAATTACTGAAAGTCATTCTTCACAGTATTTTGTCACACCACTAAGCATTATGATTAGTATATGATGTTTTCTTGAATTCTATTTCTCGTTAGAATAAAATTGAGAATGGAAATGGGTAATGTGTCAGAGAGACAACAACCCGACCATAATAGCAGACAACCTAACATTATCTAAATGATTGAAAAGAATTGATGACTAATATTCATTCGGTCAATAAGACAGGGAGCGTTCTCAAAGATTTAGGTGGATCTAAGAACTCAGTATCATTCATTCAGAAATTCCAACGAAAGGAATCATAAATACAGTCTATAACCATAACCTTGTCAAAAAGTCCACATTTATGAAATTATTGAATGCATTACTTATCAGCTATTTGTACTTGAAATGAGAATCAAGATGGGTGCTGCACAGGGATCAGGAACTCAGCTTACCTGAGCACCTGATTTCACTCTGCTGTTAACTTTTTGCAGGTTTCATATTGCTCAATTTCTAGTTTGTAAGTATTTTTTTTGTTTGACCTTAAACTAAATTGGAAAATGTCTTTCTGAAACCTATTACTTTATGTTTTGTCTTCTTGATTATTCGCCTCTGCCTTTTTAACAACTGAAAACTCAATTGAAGGAATAACTTTTTCAGAGAATTTTGTATTTCTTCTTAACATTTTGTTTTTGAACATTTCCACTTTGCATTCTTTCATTAGAATCCTACTGAAAAACATTAGTACAATATGTTATCAATGAACTAACAAGTGAAAAGGCCATAGCCTACTAGACCACTTCTATGCAAATTTAATGACAAATATATATACACTAATCTTCAGCCAATTATATAAAATCTGTGTGAAACTGACAAGATAAAAAACTTTCAAAGCAGAGGTGTTTTACTAATGGACTTCTGTTGCGAGTTTTGGTCAATTCAATTTCCGAACTAGTAAGTTTGGATAATGGAAGAATCACATACTGCTTCCGATCTTTTTGTCTTACACAGGAAATGTAATAATGAAGTTACTTTACAAAACAAATCCATTTTCATCCAACAATGACAGACAATAATTCTAATTGTTCAATGGCATACTTAAGATGTATGGAACTTGACATGAAATGTTTTATTTTATACAATTATTTGCAGTTATAGAAAAATTTATATTTGTGCTTCTTAATCAGTTAATGTGACCTTTATGACAAGTCCTTTCTGAATATTATTGATGGGAATTAGAAGTACACAGGAAACAGGTCAGAACTTTCACATACTAGAAAGGATCACTTAGTGTATTGTATCTTTAATGACCCTGTGGCTTCAATTAACAGATTTAGTCATGCATTCAAAAATGCCTTAAGGTAGCCAAGAGACAATGGCCAATATCATAAAGCCATGGAGTAATTGTCTCTTTCTCTTTGACTTATAATACTTAATTCTTTGGTAAGATTAAAAAAAAAACAACATCTGATCAAATTTCATGAAGTCAACAGGAATGAAGGAAAAATCACCTAAATCAAACTCTTACTGTTGGGCAATTTAATTTCTAATAAGTAATTAATTTTACAGAAGAATAAATGTATTACAAATTAAAGAACCTTAGTGAGCACGCTCACATACCCCATGTCCCCACATTGTCATTGGAGAAATTAAATAAGTATAAGAAAAAAAATTGTATAAGAAAAAATATTGAATAATAATTTCCTGTCAATATACATAGTATGTCCTTATTATCTACAAAATTTCATGAAATTCTGTTGTGTGTTTTCAGAGGAGTTGAGATGACAAACTATTGCAGAAGTACATTGAAGCAAATAAGTTCAAAGGGGCATAACTCCTAGAAAAAAATTGAACCATAATTTCCTGTCGATATGCACATCTACATAGTATGTCCTTATTATCTGAAAAGGTTTCGTGAAATTCTGTTGTGTGGTTTGAGAGGAGTTGCGATGAAAAACTGTTGCAGTAGTCCATTAAAGTAAATAAGTTCAAAGGGGCGTAACTCCTAGAAAAAAAATTGAATCACAATTTCCCGTCGATATGCACAACTTCATAGTATGTCCTTATTATCTGAAAAGGTTTCGTGAAATTCTTTTGTGTGGTTTGAGAGGAGTTGCGATGACAAACTGTTGCAGTAGTACATTAAAGTAAATAAGTTCAAAGGGGCGTAACTCCTAGAAAAAAAATTGAATCGCAATTTCCAGTCGATATGCACAACTACATAGTATGTCCTTATCATCTGAAAAGGTTTCGTGAAATTCTGTTGTGTGGTTTGAGAGGAGTTGCGATGACAAACTGTTGCAGTAGTACATTAAAGTAAATAAGTTCAAAGGGGCGTAACTCCTAGAAAAAAAAATTGAATCGCAATTTCCAGTCGATATGCACAACTACATAGTATGTCCTTATTATCTGAAAAGGTTTCGTGAAATTCTGTTGTGTGGTTTGAGAGGAGTTGCGATGAAAAACTGTTGCAGTAGTACATTAAAGTAAATAAGTTCAAAGGGCCCTAACTCCTAGAAAAAAATTGAATCACAATTTCCCGTCGATATGCACAACTACATAGTATGTCCTTATTATCTGAAAAGGTTTCGTGAAATTCTGTTGTGTGGTTTGAGAGGAGTTGCGATGACAAACTGTTGCAGTAGTACATTAAAGTTAATAAGTTCAAAGGGGCGTAACTCCTAGAAAAAAAATTGAATCGCAATTTCCCGTCGATATGCACAACTACATAGTATGTCCTTTTTATCTGAAAAGGTTTCGTGAAATTCTGTTGTGTGGTTTGAGAGGAGTTGCGATGACAAACTGTTGCAGTAGTACATTAAAGTAAATAAGTTCAAAGGGGCGTAACTCCTAGAAAAAAAATTGAATCGCAATTTCCAGTCGATATGCACAACTACATAGTATGTCCTTATTATCTGAAAAGGTTTCCTGAAATTCTGTTGTGTGGTTTGAGAGGAGTTGCGATGACAAGAAACAGGACTGACGGACTGACGGACGGACGGACTGACGGACGGACTGACGGACGGACGGACTGACAGACGGACGGGTCAAAAACATTATACCCTCCGCAACTTCGTTGCATGGGGTATAACAAGAATGTGTCCATAGTACACAGATGCCCGACTCACACTATCATTTTCTATGTTCAGTGGACCATACAATTGAGGTCAAAAATCTAACTTGACATTTAAATAAGAAAGATCATATCATAGGGAACATTTGTACAGTGCTAAGTTTCAAGTTGATTGGACTTCATCAAAATCTACCTCGACCAAAAACTTTAACCTGAAGTGGGACAAACGGACGAACGGATGAACGGATGAACAGAACATCACATGCAATTTTGTGCTGATACATGTATTTTCATCTACTAAGAAGATATTTTTTGTTTCAGGAAAATTAACCAATGAGTGATGGATTTCTCGTATAAGAAATTTCAAGGTCCCAGTGAATAATTTACAGAGAACCATAGCTATTGTATTTATTCAAAGGCACAATTTAAATGACAAAATTTTAAATACCTTGACCAAGAGGAGATGACTCTGTGGAAAAGTTACATTTGGTTCACAATAACAAAAGAAAGGTTTTTGTTATAAGAAAATGAGCATTGCAAAACTACTGACATAATATTAGTTCCACTAACATCCCAGCTGTATGTTATCTCTACTAGTCCTAAAGTCAAAAAGAATCAACTAGAAATTTAAACTACCCTTGTCAATCAATATTTCAATAAACACTCTTTATAAAACAAAAACAAAAAAGAATATGGGAGTTATATTATCCATCGATGACAAAAAATCAGCACATACAAAGCAATTCTTTTTTTTTTTTTAATACAAACAAAAAGCAAAGGAACAGAGAGTATTTATATGACCTCAAAGCAGACATCATCCAATGATGTGTTTAACCAAGAAATGAACTTCTTAATAATCCTTAATTGCTAGCCTTATAATTCACAAGATTTGAAAATTGCTATACTTAAAGCAAAAATCAATTTGTGTTTTTTTCCTGCTATTCACTAAAGCTAGACACAAGTAGTGAGTATTTAAGTGTGTTTTCAAGCTGTGTAAATACTGCAGGGGAACAACCTCAAGGCCTTCTTGTTCGACTGTACAGAACTAGGTAAATAAGTCACAACTTAAAATCTATAGGGACTAATAACTAGAAAAGTAATCAAATTTAGAGTACAGAATTTAACTAATGTCTTTTAGATCAATGTCTGACTTTTTAGGTGAAAAGACAGAACTATGGAGCAGCTAAACCAACACAATTATTTCCGATAAATATGTCCAGTCAGTAGAGAATTGCTTTAATGGTACATCATTACAGAACAACATATCTATGGTCAAATTTGATTTCAATGATCTGATGGACACAATATGAATCCTGTTGGAGTAAAGAGATTCATGAATCAGCTATAGATATAACCTTATTAGGAACAATCTGATGGGACCTTTAACCTGTCTCGTATATAAACACAAGTTCTATCATGAATATCATTAATTAATACAAGGACTTAAATGTCTTAAAATATTCAAGCTTCAAATGGTTTTTGATAGATATTCTTTTGAAAGCACAAATATTTAGGGTTGTAATTTTGTCAGAAACTTAAAGATCCATGGCTATGATAAAAACATATATTTTACAGATTGTCATGTTAACTATCTAAAGGACAGCAAGCACCAGCTGTGGGTGTGCAACGGGCATTTTATTACTTAAGCTTGCTATACAAGACAGAGATTTAAGATCTGACCTTAAGAATCTTTTTAATGAGGACAGTACAAGTGAACCATTAGATCTATTTGTCCTGATTATACAAGCTGATATTTAATCCCGTTTTTTCTAGACTTGTTTTTGTCATAGCCATAATTCCCGGGGAAACCTCAAATGACAAATCAATTAATTCTGTCTTTTGTATCCTCTTAAGAAAGCTTTGGAATTGTACTTCAAGTTCAGATGACATTTCGATATTGCATAGTTTTCTTCACTTATAAGAAAATCTTTGATTTGGTCAAGAAAAACATTATTTAAGCCATACAAAGACTGTCCACTAGTCAAAGGATAAATAAAAATACAAGTCAACTCACTAATATAAAACCAAATATGTAATGGGGGTCTCATTGGGGGGTTCCGATCCCGGATCCCGCTTACTGTTTTGTTAGATTCCCGTATCCCGCTTACACTATATACGTTAGCAATTCTCATTTTTTTGTCATTTCCCGGGTCCTGCAAGACCTCATTTCCCGTTTTCACGACACAATAATTTGACTTTCACGTGTCACGCTTACAAAAAAATTGACAATCCTGCGTCACGCTTAAACCCCAATGAGACCCACTGTAATGGCAATATAACATATTCCAGCATAAATAAGAATCAGGAATTAAAAAAAAATGTCATAAAAGCTCACTTAAAAACAAAATTTTAAATATAATTAAGGCAACATTGGTTAATCAGGTCATAATTTGATTTAAGCAAAAAAATATCCGGGGAAAACTAAAACTGAGGGAATTTCTCAAAATTTCCAATCCTATCAAATTTATAACAAAAGCTGCTAAAATTTTATTAAATTGGCTGCTGCTGAATTCAAACTGTTGAAAGGTACAACTCTGATAAATCTATGGTAAATAATATCACCTGAATCAATCAATTCTATTTAAGCAATTTCGATTCCCACTGCTACCAGATTTTTGTAAAGCATCTTTTCCTCCATAATGACGCCTTTTGACGCCACCCCCTTACTCCATAATGACGCCTTTTGACGCCTGTGTAGTACCTCAGTTGAAACACTTTGACAACAAAGTGTCTGCAGTTGACTTAATAAAATTTTTATCCAATTTGAAAAGGAAATTATCATAGGAATATCTGACTTAAATTTATTTGATGAAATAGTTGTTTTTCGCAATGCCTTAATACTTTAAAGCATATGTTCAGCATTTTATTAAAAAAATCCTATGCAAATCAAGTATGCAAAAAAGAAATTTCAATGGAGGAAAGGGAGATTCATTGGAACTTAAACAACTTAGCTGACAACTATTTTATGATATAAACAATCAAGATGAAGCTGTATGGTTATTATATTGGGTTGTACTGAAAGTCATACAAAATTGGACCAATTGTCATGCGGATCTGTCCTTACTTAAGATGGAATTGATATAAAGAACTGATTGACTTGCAACCAAAGAATTGATCACCATGTTGTCACTTGATTGTCTCAATCTAGTTCACAAATATGTAATCAAAGTTTTAGTTCTCTGGCATAGACTAAGTAAATAATGATAAAGGGGAAATGATTTAATAATAACTCATGAAGATCGTCAAACTGATCATTTGTTCAGAATTAAAGTAAATAAATTTAAAAAGAAACAAGAATGTGTCCTCAGTACACGAATGCCCCACTCGCACTATCATTTTCCATGTTCAGTGGACCGTGAAATTGGGTTAAAAACTCTAATTTGGCATTAAAATTAGAAAGATCATATCATAGGGGACATCTGTACTAAGTTTGAAGTCGATTGGACTTAAACTTCATCAAAAACTACCTTGACCAAAAACTTTAACCTGAAGCGGGACAGACGGACGGACGGACGAACGAACGGACAGACGGACGAACGGACAGACAGACGGACGCACAGACCAGAAAACATAATGCCCCTCTACTATCGTAGGTGGGGCATATAAAAACAAAGTCTCATCCCACGCCAGTTCTGTTATGCTGACTTTCAAGGACCTCCACATAACAATGTATATCAAATTAATTTCAATGTTGCTCCAATACTATTTGTTTTGTGAATACTCATGTTTTATTTCATTAAGAAAGCATACTTTTTTTTGTCTGAATATTGCAAATATTTTCAATATATTTTTTTCAAATTGCTCATCCCTGCCAAGTCAAACCATGGACTTAAAATAGCAAAGACTTGTTGGTCCATTGTCAGATTTGTCTGTCTTAGTATGGTGGTAAGTCTTCCTGACTACTGTAATTGTTTGAGTTAGCATGTTAAAACAAAGTATTGACATGCTGTGCAATTGTAATATTTGCCAAACATTTCTAACATTAAATCCCAATCAATCCATTCATCTATCAATCATAAAAACAAAACTCGGTTGCATACCCATTTGTTCCAATAACCTTTGTTCTAATGACCTACTTTTCAAATTTCCAAAATGCCCTTTTCTGTCACTCCGAATAATCCTATTAGGAAAATCATAATCTATATAATTTCCTAGTACAATATATCTGGTATTTAAAATATCATCCTCAGTGTCACATGCCTTTCAAAAATTTATTTTAATTGACAGTTGCATTTTATCTTTCGTACCATGCATTAAATCTTCATCCAATTTTCTTCAATTCCTGAAGTTATTGATAATTGTAAAGTAGAGTAATATAACCCTAAGCACCTTAATATGATTAAGTTGATTGATTTACAAGAAACTAAAGACACAAAATTAATTTAGATACCTATAATCCAAAAGAATCATTTAAATAATGCTGATTTTAGGACCCAGACAATTTAATTTGAACGTCTAAACAGAATTTTCTTTGCGTCCTATACCCATAAGCAAGAACATTGCCTGTTATTTGTTTGGAGAAAATTGTTTTATTTCCTTTGCCTTATCCTGTGTCTAGTCAGTAATCACAAAAATAGCTGTATGATTATCCGAATGCCCTCGTCACTTAATTTCGTACCTCTAAATGAAAGATTGATGACTTTGGAGGACAAGTCGTTAAAATCTCCAGGAAATAGATTACTAAAAATATAGGACTTATTTACTTTTCCTGTTATAGCAATCATTGCAGATTCTCCAAGTGTATTAAAGGCTCTATGTATTCATTATTGGAGAATGACTATTAGTGACCTAAGACTGAGAACGAGATAAACTTTGTTGTTGCTGTTTTCAGTCAGTAAGTAAGTATGTTCAATACAAAACCCTGTTCTTTGAGTTACAAATATAAAAATAAGGAGATGTTGTATGCATGATTGCTAATGACACAACTATCTACTTAAGTTCATACTAGAGGCTCTCAAGAGCCTGTATCGCTCACCTGATACTACTTGGGTTTTTGAAATCATATGAAAAAATATAAAATTTGGCTAAAAGTGACAACACAACCTCATTGATAAGGAAAGGAACATGTTTAATTTCATTCAAAAGTCCCCCGCTGGCGTCCATCTTGGATAATGGATCGGCTACAAAGTAACAACACTTGGTCAGCACCACATTAGGAACATTCATGCCATGTTTGATTTCATTCCATTCAGTGGTTCTCTAAAAGAAGTCATTTGTATGCATTTCCCATAGGGTCCTATGTTAAACTAAGTCCCCCGCTGGCGGCCATCTTGGATGATGGATTGGCTACAAAGTAACAACACTTGGTCAGCACTCCATAAGGAACATTCATGCTATGTTTGGTTTCATTCCATTTAGTGGTTCTCTAGAAGAAGTCATTTGTATGCATTTCCCATAGGGTCCTATGTTAAACTAAGTCCCCCGCTGGCGGCCATCTTGGATGATGGATCGGCAACAAAGTAACAACACTTGGTCAGCACCTCATAAGGAACATTCATGCCATGTTTGGTTTCATTCCATTCAGTGGTTCTCTAGAGGAAGTCATTTGTATGCATTTCCCATAGGGTCCTATGTTAAACTAAGTCCCCCGCTGGCGGCCATCTTGGATGATGGATCGGCAACAAAGTAACAACACTTGGTCAGCAACTCATAAGGAACATTCATGCCATGTTTGGTTTCATTCAATTCAGTGGTTCTCTAAAAGAAGTCATTTGTATGCATTTCCCATAGGGTCCTATGTTAAACTAAGTCCCCTGCTGGCGGTCATCTTGGATGATGGATCGGCTACAAAGTAACAACACTTGGTCAGCACCCCATAAGGAACATTCATGCTATGTTTGGTTTTATTCCATTCAGTGGTTCTCTAAAAGAAGTCATTTGTATGCATTTCCCATAGGGTCCTATGTTAAACTAAGTCCCCGGCTAGCAGCCATCTTGGATGATGGATCGGCAACAAAGTAACAACACTTGGTCAGTACCTCATAAGGAACATTCATGCCATGTTTGGTTTCATTCCATTCAGTGGTTCTCTAAAAGAAGTCATTTGTATGCATTTCCCATAGGGTCCTATGTTAAACTAAGTCCCCCGCTGGCGGCCATCTTGGATGATGGATCGGCTACAAAGTAACAACACTTGGTCAGCACCTCATAAGGAACATTCATGCCATGTTTGGTTCCATTCCATTCAGTGGTTCTCTAGAAGAAGTTCAAAATGTAAATTGTTAACGACGACGACGACGACGACGGACGATGACGGACGACGACGACGGACGCCGGACGACGACGCCGGACGCCGGACGCCAAGTGGTGAGAAAAGCTCACTTGGCCCTTCGGGCCAGGTGAGCTAAAAAAGTGGATGTAAGCAATCATAGGCAACCGTACGACTTTTAACAATGAGAAAAACCCATACCATATAGTTCTGTGTTTAAGAGTAATAGTCTTTAAGCAATTATTTGAGATTTCTGACTCGACTGGTAATCTAAATTTATAATCTTCCAAGTCTTCTTATGTCCTAAAAAAGCATAAAATGTTTGTCACTTAACCCTTTTACCCCCAATCCCGCCTGAAGGCGTGATGGCGAAAACCATTATTTGGTGGCCCGTATGACCCTCCATACTTTTTTTGAACTGCCCCAACTGAACTGTCATGATAGCAGGGACTTCAACCAAGCAGTTCATGGTCCATCAACTCTTCTCAGATGTCTGTTCGTGAAAATTTGGCACTTTGAAAGCCGTTTAAGAGTTCAAAATCGGAAAAACATGAAAAGTAGCCAAAATCAGGTGGGGGTGGGCATCTTTTGATGGCCACTACGTAACTGGAAGTGACTGTTGGTAAAAACTATTATCATATATGCATGCATAGGTGGTATAGGAACACAGCGAGGTATAATATGGCCAATAGGAATCAAGTCTGTAAAATCTAGGTCACCGTTTTGTCAAAAATCCATAAAAACGGACATTTAGGCAGACCTGACTTGACAATAATAATTCCCAAGCAAGACACTGAAGTCCAATATACTCCCAGCTAGCATGAATGGACTACTGTAACTATAGGGTAATACTTGAATGACAAAAAAAAAACAGTCTTGTCAGTGTTCACCTCTCAAGGTCGTTTTGAAATAGGAAAATAGACGGAAAATTACCATTTTTCACTGGGGTTGGGTTCAAACCCACGAGAAAATATTCCACCTCCCATCCTACCCCCCACCCATGCCATCCGCCCCCAAATCCCAATAAGTAGTTTAATAGATGAGCATCAGTTACAGCATCAGGAGTTTGCTCATTTGCATATAATTTGCATATGTTTGCAAATTTTCGAAAATGCCTGATTTTCCAAAAATGTCTTGGGGGCGAATGAGTTAAATGCAAAAAACACCAAACCCAAATCAACAAATATTAATAAATAAATATTTTCAGAGCAAAAGACAAAAGTTAGCCAAATTTATTGCAACTAATTAAGCAATACTACTCCAATGTTTATCAAGATATTCAAAATATCTGAGGTAATGTTAGCTTAAGGGTGTTTGCTTGTCATGTTTTGGAGTTTTGGTCAGATTTTCGGAATCCTCTGGTTTTATTCATTTGAATGCCTTAAAAATGTCTGCCCATTGACCCCATTTTTCTTTTATAAATCTCTTGCATGTAATTATAAGCCATTTGTAAAAGTCTAATAAAATCTTATTTATTTTTTAATAGTTTTTGAGAACTTTAACTTCAATGATAAAGCTATGAAAAATCAAGAGAGAACATTTTTCTGCTAAAATTTCAATGGCTAATATCTCGAAAACAAGCACATAATGACCTCTAATCTTTATATTTTTTGCTTTTTGATTCCTTAATTAATCACATAAGCAACACGACGGGTGCCACATGTGGAGCAGGATCTGCTTACCCTTCCAGAGCACCTGAGATCACCCCTAGTTTTTGGTGGGGTTCGTGTTGTTTATTCTTTAGTTTTCTATGTTGTGTCATGTGTACTATTGTTTTTCTGTTTGTCTTTTTCATTTTTAGCCATGGCGTTGTCAGTTTGTTTTAGATTTATGAGTTTGACTGTCCCTTTGGTATCTTTCGTCCCTCTTTTAATCCTCTATCAATATATACTAGTTTTATAAAAAGCTATTTATTTTGAAACTGAGCAGCTAACTTCCTTAATTCATTTGTTTACAAAAGCAATATTATTTAAATCCTTGATTATCTTTTAAATTATTTATTTTAAACAGCACCGACCATCTAGAAAAAATTTCACACATGAAAAATTTAGGATTTTTTTTAATGAAATTATAACATAAAAATTCAATCCCATGTCTAATTTTTTTCAATCAATAATTGTATCAACAAAGTCGAACAGTTCAATTGCTAAATGGTACATCAGCTGGCTGCTTTTTCCCCCTTTGTAATTATTTTTAATGAATGTACTGACTGTGCCACAGTAACATGAGAAGATCTTCTTTAATGATTACAAAGATTCTGTTCTGATGTTTCTGCTCTAAGATGGATAATTTTACCATATCGGAAATTAAGATTGATTGATTGTTTGTTGCTTGCTTGCTTAACAACCAGTGGCAAATATTTCATGCAAAATTACGGTGATAAAACATAAACAATTTAGAAAACAAAAGGTAGGTTATGCAAGGTCATTGTCACAAGCGACCATGATAAGGTCAGGCAGTTTTGACTGCCATTAGAAGATAAGAGTATTTTAAAAGGGGCATATTTTTCATAACATTATTTTTTTTTTAATCAAATTGTACCAAATAAGCACTCGTTATTCCTTTTTGACAGAAGAAAACCTTAGTCTGGTGACTCTGGTCCTGTGTCAACATATTGAATTTGAGTACAGAAGGTTTTAGGTTCAATTCACTAAATCTAACTTGTAAGCTCTCAAATAAATTTGCTGCTTCTGATGTATGCATGTAATATTTAGGAGTAACTGGTAATGGCTTAATAATGTGTAAGGAATTAGTGATTCTTCTACAGACTGTTACTGTGGAGACTTTATAAGCTAACATGTAAGTAATATCTTACATGTATCATACAAAACTAGCACAATGCAAATTATATTCCTATGACCTAATCAGCACATTGTATATATCAGACTAGTACACTCATTATGCAAGGTATTTTCAAATGATTTAAGCATGTAAAATCAGGCCACACATTTATATTCTTTTTTTCCAATGCAGTATTTCAAATTAGCTACTCAGGACTGACTTAACTACCCTTAAATCAATCAATCAATCAATATTGTTACATAAAAACCAATCTTATGTTATAATCAAAATAGAATTGATCATTTAAGCAAAACTAGTTTGACAGATGAATGTCCTCTGCTGTGAATGATCTTCACTTACATTCCTCTACCAGTTTGGTCTGCATTATTGCTCATCAACATTGCATTTAGTTCAGTTTATGTAATCTTGTAATAATACATTACCATAAAGATAATAAAACACTACTAATAATACATGATTTTCTATGTTATGACCATTGACTGTATTTGTTCTGCATACATATTGCTTCATGAATAGAAATCACAAAACGACAAGGTTATCAGAATAAAGTTATAGGCTCTAAACCAGACACAAAAAATTTTAAATCTGATTCACTCTAAAAAGCAACTCAAAGATTTTAATCTGATGATGGAGAAATTTAGAACTTGCATTATATTACATGTATCATAACTTCTGCCTATGGTCTAAGGCTGTATTTTGACCTCTAGGTTTCTTTTGAAATTATGTGTTGCTGGGTTTATGTCTTATGAACATTTTTCTTGGTTTTTTTTTTTATAGATTAGACCGGTTGTTGTCCTGTTTGAATGGTTTCACACTAGTCATTTTTGGGGCCCTAAATATAGCTTGCTGTTGGATGTGAGCCAAAGCTCTGTGTAGAAGACATTTCTTTGACCTATAATGGTTTACTTTTACAAATTGTGAATTGGATGGAGAGTTGTTTCATTGGCACTCATACCACATCTTCTTATAACTATATACAAACTTTTCTTTTATGCATATCTTACTGACTATACATGAAATATTTTCCACAGTATATTAGACAACCGATCACCTTATCAATTAAACTGTTGAACTTAATATTGAAATTAATAACCGGTCCATAAGATTTTTAGTTCAATACAGATTCATAGCTAAGACAGCATAACTTTAGAAAACATGCAAACCATATTAACCTTATTTCATATAAATGTTGATTATAATCTGAAGGAAGAAATTTCAGGATTTATACAGGTTATGGACTTTCATAAATTGATATATATTTCATGTCTGACAGAATGGGAACATGTGACATCAAAAGTTACATAACAACTTCTTATAATTCAGGAAATGGGAAAAATAATTGATAATAACATCGTTTTTCAAATCTTTTACAATGCATCCTGCAAGATTTTTATTCTATCATTAATAGAAATAAATGGTTGATTCTGCATCAAGTGTGAATAATGGATGATAATTGAGGAAGTAACAAAAATGATCATTAGTTCTTATTTTATTTTATAATATTTAGGGTAAAATAAATATGAACACCATCTGTATCACAAGGATGATAAAATCTTTCACATGTCACAAGCACCATGGCTTTGAACCCGAACTTCTGTGTGATGGATACATACTAAGAAATTGACAGAAGTCTGGAATTGCTATAGGTTATATTGAAACTATTTACTCAATCCATGATGAACAAACATTTCAACAGACAAGCAAAACGCTCCCAAAGCCTGAATCAATCATCTCCTAAAAATATGCCATTTTGATATTTATTTTACTTTTTTGCAATAAATTATGTCTGCTAATTTTCAAATCTTATATACTTGTAGATCCTTTTATTTTATTTATACTTGTTCTTCACTCTATAATAGTTTGGACAAAATACACTAAAATGAATAAAAATCATCTTTGAAGGGCAATAACTCCTCTGAAAGCTCATGTTCAAAGATCTTATCTTGCCAATATCAACCATTTGACATGTTCAAAGATCTTTATCTTGCTAACTTTTTTTGGCTAATTTATCTCCACTATTTCTATCATAGTTTCTGCTATAAAAAAAAAATATAACATGGGTTTAAAAGGTCATTAATGGCCATTTAGAACTTCTAGAAGTTAAGTCAGATGAAATTTTGAGAAAAGAAAGGTAACCTCGTTTACCCCTGCAAGGAAATAATCAGAAGATTGGCACTGAGATTTTATCTTTTGTTAGTTCCTTCAAATAATAGACAATGCAGGGATTACTGAGGTGGCAATTTTGAAATTACCATGCGATCAGTTTGAGTCATCAAATGAATTATAGGGTTTTAACCTCAATAAGAGTGTTTTTTCAGCAGGTTTTTTTTTTTTCATTTTCTTCACGCCATCATCTACCAGGATAACATAATAGTCATTTACACTTTATTTCACACAATAAATATTCCTCCTTTATAGTTCTATGATTATACCTCATTTAAGATAGAGATGATAGATGATGAAAATGTTTCCAACATGGGAATAGCAATCTGTAAAAAGTGTCTCCATAATAATGTTTAAACTTCAATGTTCCACAAAACAATCCCTGTGATTTATTGAATCATAAAACTCATATTTTTCATGACAAATTAAATGATTGTAAAACCTTAATGAGGCAAATATAACACTGATATATTACTATACAATAAATCATAGTCTAATTACAAAACCTTATATCAATCAATTAAACACCAGAAAACACTTCAAATTTTATTAAAGCATGCAATTTATTTTATTCTGTGTAACCAAATACAGTTTCATTTCCACAGATATGGAATTTGATTCAAGTATATGTATCAGAAAAAATGGCTGACATATTTATATTTCTAATTTCAACAAATATTCTGAATAATATGTGGTATCAGTAAATAGTATATATCAAAACATCAAAATTGCAGATAAACATCCCAATATAAATGTTATCCTGAGACAACAATTATTGCTTTTTGATTTTCATTTTCTTGGAGTTTAGTTTCTCCAAAATTGTGTGTGGTATATTTTTTCTAATTTTTTATTAAATCCTCTTTCTCTTCATCCTAATTTTGAGATTCCTCATTTTTTGTAAATGAGTAAATGGCAGAAGAAAAATGCATTTGGACTTATCTAGTTGAAAAAGCACCGAGAAAAAGGGATATGACCAGATGTAAAAAGGTAAGAACTCTAGAAGGCTTCATTCACTCATACTAGTAGAAATATTTGGGTTTTTGAGTCAGTGAAACAGTTTCACAAATCAGTACAAATGTCAATGGGTCAACTACCAAGTTTGTTAAGACAATTCTTATTAATAATATAATTATATATATATATTACAATAAAAATCTCTCCATCACATATCTTTGATGAAGTTTTGTTAATGAATATGTGCTCAATGAATAGATGTTGTCCACTGCTGACAAACCAAACAGGGATACAATTTAACCCTGTAGCACTTGGATAAACACACTTCTATTGTATAAATAAGGACATAAGAAGATTTCAAATTATAACATAAAATATGTCAAGCCACATCTGCCTGCATTCAGAAAATTCTAACTCCTGCTGCTTAACATCACTAATTTTACAAAAGTTCAGACCATTCTGACATAAGTAACTAGAAATAACTTAATAACAATCCTCATAATATGTACTTCTGATTTTTTTTTACTTTACTCAGTACAACATGAAATTAAATACAGCCCTATAGTTCTAGTAAAATTCCTTGACCGTTAACATAAAAAAATTCTTTTCTATGAACAATAATTCTCCCATTAAGAAAATACAAATCATTTTCAACTAAGAGCTGGATCAATTCATAACACAGTTGTGAAGCCATGGGATATTTAACAGGGAGTGCCTATTGTTCCTTTAGAGACTCTAAACCAGTGTGTAGTTTTAAGATTCTAAAGTACTTTATAGCATCACTGCCTACATGACAAATTTTCCTATCTTTTTTTATCAGCTTTCCCCAAGAGAGAAAGGCCTTTAACATAATCTAATTATGACTCCTACTTCTTTTTTCTATCAGAAAGAATTAATAATAAGAATGACATTTCTATCAAAGAAAGTCTCAGACTTTTCTAAATAAGTCAATGAAATTCAGAGTTTGATGGTATCGTTACTACTCTTTTGTACTTTTACATTCATTTAAATATATTTTGGGGGTTTCCTATTATATCACATTGACTTTTCAAACGTTGATGACTTTGTGGTTTATATAAGTTGTATTATATATAACATTTGATAGAAAAACGTAAAGGACAATAAAAAAATGTAATAACAAGAATTCCTAGCTTTAAAGTAAAAGGTAATAGGGGGATTATTGTTCATAAAAACTGACAAAACCAAATGCTTGTCTATATCAAACAATTAATAGAAGGATTACAAAAACAACCATCATATTCCTGACTTTTTAACTTGCATCATGTAAAAACAAAGGGTCCCATATCCTCACCAAAACAAAGTTACTCATTTAAAATTAAAAATGAATAGAAGTGGCACAACTTCAATGTCCTGGACGTGGTTGAATTCTGAAAGGCCGTTATCAAGGATTGGTGAATTAGGATATAAAGGATAGCAGACAACAGAATTGATCCCTATGTATCACTATACAGCTTCACTGGCAGATGACACATCATAATCTGTCACAAAAGAGGAACTAACATTATGTTGTTACACCACTGTTCAAGGTGTCAAAGGTAAATCCTAGTAGTGGGAGGCTTCAGAGCTTACACACATATTTAACACTGCCACAATGCACATTCTTATATAAATTATGCACCAATTCTAGGACATTTTAGTTCATGCAGTGGTTGTTTTTAGTTGCAGTTTTGGTTGTGTAGTATTTGGGTTTTTTCTTTTGTAATTTGTCATAAATCCGGCTGTTTGTTTTCTTGATTGAAGTGTTTCATATCGATATGCATATGACAGGCTTTGACAGCGAGACATTAAATCTGCCCTAACCTGGGACAGTGATGTAACAGTGTACACCTTAAGACAATAACAATTGGAAAGTTTCTTTATATCTATAGAAACTAATATGTATATAAGCAAGCCAGAAAGTATGCATCAAGAATGAAGCATTATTTTTACATCATAATTGTATTAACAAAGTTTAAACCCATCTGCTTCTAGTCGACACACTCCAACACCTACTCAGTAAAACTTTTACAGAAAAAGCAAGAAAACAATCTCTGTTGGAAAAGTATGACATTAACTTGTCAAATGAATGAGAAAATTTAAATCCTCAAGAAGTTAAAACAGATAATGTCTGCACAAAATGATTCCGCAGAGAATGGGTATTTCATAAATAATTTCAATCAATCCTATCATTACAAGATCATTGTTGTCTCAGATAACATTACAGCAACCTTGGCTCATATTGTTTCTTCAAAACTAATAAAAAACATATAAATTTCGAGAGAAAAAATCTTGTGTAATATATATATATTAACTCATATAATTGCAGTACATTGTATTACTATTTTCAATCTATCAATAATAAGCAAAAGTATTATATTTCTTTCCTTTCAAACACTTAATTCTTATTTTTGTTGTTTTTGTTGTATCTTTTTGTTGGCTTTTATTGTTATGGTTTTCCTATTTATCTTTGATTTTTAATAATTGATAAGGTTCTAAGTTGTCTAGAAAGGTATTTGTACATTTTCATTGGTTGCATGGTGGTTGACTGTTTTACTCTGGTTCCTTTCGTCTATAAAACGAGCCATCTAGAAATTAGTAAAATACAAAAAGAGTGGCATTAAAGCCAATGGAAGAATGTCACACATATAGTGCTTGTATGCTCTTATCCTTCAATCAAAATGGTAAATTCAACCAGATGCTCCGCAGGGCGCAGTTTTATACGACCGCAGAGGTTGAACCCTGAACGGTTGGGGCAAGTATGGACACAACTTTCAAGCTGGATTCAGCTCTAAATTTGGACTGTGATTAAATAGTTGACACAGCATAGGTTTCTGACACAGAATGAATGTGGTCTAATGAACTTAAAATGTTTGTTTTGCCTTTGAGCAATTCACTATGCTGTTGAATATTAATCCTCTCAAAAAAAATTTAAGAAATAGCAATAACTACTCATTTAAATACATCATAAAATATTAAAATGTAAAACTGTTGTAACCAAAACTCCCAAAATCAACCTCAACCTTCCTTTTGTGGTCATAAACCATGTGTCAAAATTTCATAAATTTCTATTTACTTAAACTAAAGTTATAGTGCGAAAACCAAGAAAATGCTTATTTGGGCCCTTTTTGGCCCCTAATTCCTAAAATGTTGGGATCAAAACTCCCAAAACCAATCCCAACCTTCCTTTTGTGGTCATAAACCTTGTGATAAAATTTCATAGATTTCTATTCACTTAGTTAGAGTGCGAAAACTAAAAATATTCGGACGACGACGACGACGCCAACGTGATAGCAATATACGACGAAAAATTAAAATTTTTGCGGTCGTATAAAAATTAAGCTCAGCATGTCAATTTTTAGAGCTAAGATAATTTTCTATAAATGACATATTTTCACTTCTGACATTACTTTTCTTAAATGATTAATATATATTTTAAAGTTACATAAAACCCCCTAAACATGGGATGTTAAAATAACCTACAGATTGAAACTTAAAACAACAATTATAGTTTAATTCAGTCTAAATTAGAACTAAGCAGGATGCCAATGTTTTCTATTTTATAATTCCCATTCAGAACAACAATTAAATCTATATCTTATTTAGCTAAGGGCAACAGATAACATCATCTCATTCAAAAATGATTTTTAGAAAATAATAATAAGATATCTTTAAAAAGTACATGCGATTCCATTTCTGTCTTTTATGGTAAACAGTTGTTCATATATCAGCTAGTTATGGACTATTATAAAGCCATTTGTCATCTGCGTCCAGTCCTTAGTAGTGTCCTAGTGAAGTGTTTTGTAACAACTTATTTATCAACAGAAGACTAAAAATAAAACACTTCCATTTCAAAACCCACAGAGTCTCAGAAATGAAAGAACTCAAGGTCATTTAATTTGGTATAAAACTACATTTTCACCATACTGTCAGAAATGAGATAAAAGAAATGTCAATTAGTCTGAAAACCTTTAGAAAAACAAATTATGATTGTATAAAGCAATAATATTCCTGATTTACTTAAAAACAAAACATATAAAGATATTAAAACCTATTGTTCAGAGAATCATTGAATTTCAAAATCATTGATAAGAAGTCACTTCTGGATTACTCAAAGTTACTACTATAGTGTCATTTCATAGTTTTTTTGTCTACTGATTCCCCAAAAACTGGTTTCTATGTACTTTTGACTAAAATAATGGAGGTAACTTGCTACTTCGATTTAGAACATGTCACTTCCAGTCACCAAATATAGGTTTTTTCCAACTGATTTAAAAAAAAAATTGATTTCGATATAAAATAACCTGAAAAAAGAGAGATTATTCACTACTTCTGGTTTACAAACAGTTTCTTTCAGTTTCAGTCTCAAATGATAGTTTGATGCAAGCCAATTAAAAAGACATATGGTTTCTAGTTACTTTTCTTTGAAAGAAGTCCAAAAATTGTTACTTCTAGTTGACTGAAAGTCACTTCTGGCTGACATTTTTCAAGGTAAGAAAATGGAATATGAACTACAAAAATGTACTTAGACCACTTGGCCATAAAAGCCCCTTCACACTATGAAATAAGGCAACCATGCATGATGCAATCACATTATAGAATAAAGATACTCTTGCAGATCCTTAAAATGTTAAAATTTGCCTACATATCATCTCAAAATGGGAAGACTAAAGCAGTTCTTAGCACTGTATCTAATGAGATACAACATTTCTTCTCTCTTGACAGTTAAATTTGTAATACCATATTACACTTAATACAGTGGTTTAGAATCAGTATGCAAATAATTCAACTTGGACAGCCGAATATCTAAAAACCTCTATGTGAAATATTTTTCAAATAATAAAAATCATGTAAAAAAGCAAATTATTTTTAAAAAATCATATAACAGCAGTTAAGGAACAATAGTAGTAACAAAACTTAAATTTTCTAAAAACAGACTTAACACATCTGAATTGCCCGCTACTGCAAGAAGCAAGTCAGAATAACTTATTGTTTTGGAAGCATCTAAATAAAATTGAGAATGGAAATGGGGAATGTGTCAAAGGGACAACCCGACCATAGAAAAAACAACAGCAGAAGGTCACTAACAGGTCTTCAATGTAGCGAGACATTCCCGCACCCGGAGGCATCCTTCAGCTGGCCCCTAAACAAATATATACTAGTTCAGTGATAATGAACGCCATACTAATTTCCGAATTGTACACAAGAAACTAAAATTAAAAAAAATACAAGACTAACAAAGGCCAGAGGCTGTCTAAAACATGAAATTATTTCTGAAATATTTAGCATGCCAAAAATGTATATTCTGTTATATATATAGATGACAAAAATATTGTTTAATTATAGACATATGAAGTCTGGTTTGACAACATCTGTAATATTTATGTGACTATTAAGAACCCTGTCAATAGCTGTCTTACAATTTGCTGTTATTTCATTTAAGGAAGTTCCCAGAGTGTTGATGGCAGATGATTCACTTCATCATACATTTCCAGTGTTTCTTGACTTTAGGCAATTTTTAGTTTGTTATAATGTATAGATATTTTTCAATACAATAGGATGGTATATTGACCTCTAAATGACTTTCGGCTATTGGTGCCATTCTATTAATCCTTATATTCACATTACAGATATAGAAAAAAAACATCTGTCCAATTAATAGAAAACTTGTAGAAAGTTCAACTGTGTCCACTTAACAAATCCTTACATTGATAAAGATGTTATACCATTGTTAATGTCACAAGTATCCATTAAAGTCAAATTGAATAAAAGTATGTATCTACACATTGACAGGTCTTCAAAAACAAAGGAAGAACCCCACTGTGAGGTTAACTATAGGCTACTAGCTTAAGAGGATATTTAATAAATTCAAGATGATAAATAATTTCAGTAAAAAACATCAATTAACTAGATGTGTCAAAGCGACATAAATGGCCCCATCCCAAAAAGTTGAAAAATCTGCAATTTCAATATAAACACATGTGGACACAAACATGATGGTAGTCTCACATATCAAACATCAGCTCAAAAACTGGAGGCCTATAGAAAAAAAATCTGTATAACTGATTTTCAATAATTTATCAAAGTTCAAAGCTCGTAATTTCAGCAAAAATTAGGGGATCAGAACTTAACTTTAACTTGACCTGTAACTCATCATGGTTAACTCACATACCAAAAATCAGCCCAATATCTGAAGGTGTTTAGAAAAAAACTCCGTATAGTGGTTTGTTGCGGAATGACAGAATGACGGAATTAAGGAATTTCGGAATTACGGAATTTCGGACAAGGGTAAAACTATATGGCACCGACAACTTCGTTGCAGGGCCATTAAAATTAAGTAAAAAAAACTTTTACATATCTTCGATTTTATTCCTCTGCTAAGTAGAATGCTTTTCAATTACATAAAACCAACATTAAAATCTTAATTTTTAAAAATTGTCTTTTTTTAAATCTATATTTCAAACCGTTTTTGAAAGTCCAGAATCTTAACAGTTTTAATTTCCACCCAATATAATTATTATTATTATGGATGCATGTCTTTATGATTCAAATGTCAAATTTTGACAAGATATGCAACACCCAAACTGACTAAAAATTGATATCATCAACATTTCTTACAATTGTTGAAGGGATAGATAGTTAATTTGGTCATTAAAGAAGAAACGCAAATTAAGAAAATTTCATTAAACTTTGACATTAACATCTAAATGTGTTAAACATTAAAATGAAGCAGAAACAAAACACCAAAAGAAGGTTCTAATCAAGCGATTTCTGTGACATGTAGTTGACAACTAATAATTAACAACAGTACCCAGATATCACACAATCATTATCAGAAAGGAGGAAAAGGCTGACAATTTATTCAGTGAATTGTAAGGAAACAAGAAAATTTCAATTACTTTTTTGTCACACATCCACCAATTTAAAAAGAAAGAGTAATGATTATTACTTACATCTAATGAACAAATTAATCTTCTTAACTTTTTGTCTTTTTTGCTTAGAGAACACTGCCTTACTAGAATATTTTGTTAGTTAAAATTGAATAGTTATTTAAAGGTTATCTATACCATGCATTCAAGGACCAGATCAATCATTTAGGAAAGTGCAGATTGTAGATACCAGTCATCCATCATTTCTTGCTGAGCTAGACATGACTAAGTTGAGGCAATATAAATTCAATATCTACTTAAATGGCATTTTTTCTGTAGTAACTTTTTCAGAAACTTGATGCAAGTGAACCAAAAGGAATAAGTATATTACTATTACAACTAACTATACAGTATGGGTTTGTCTCATTGTTGAAGGTCACATATATGGTTTCACAAAACCTGATCTTCAACTAACCATTAAATTATTTTTTGTCAGTTTTGCTTCAATTCCTTAAGTTTTAAAGATGTAAGTAAAAAACAGAATTTTAACCCTAATGGTTTTTTTTTTACAACAGTGGCCATTTTTGTTGATCAAACATATTCCTGGGATGCAATTTAGAACAGGATATCTTTAGGAGCATACAGATAAAGTTTAGTAATATTTGACAGACCAGTTAAAGAGAAGATTTTTTTTATGTTTGCTATGATGGACAGACAGACGGAAGACAATGATTATGACCAAGTAAAGGAGATAGCTCGCATGAACTTTCAGTATAAAAATAATGAGATGTAATATGATTGTGAATGAGAGAACTAGCCACCAGAGTTCATTATGACAAAGATAAAAGCATTTTATTTAGAAAATCTAGAGATAAAAACATTTAAAAACTCTCAATTTAAAGTATTTTAACTATAAACATGTCTCAAAATCATCTTGTATTCACATAAAACCAAAATGTAGACTTGCTTTTGAATAGTTGTCTACCAATAAAAGCTCATGCATCAGCAATGATAATTACAGCAGAAAAAAAGGAAGAAACAAGCTGTTAAACAAATAATAAGAAGTTTTTCTTGTCAAAGACTGCAGTTTCCTGATTGGCATGTGTTTTGCAGACAATATGTTAATTCCTTACAATCATGGTGACAGACAACTATAATTTTAGAAAAAAAAACGTTTTGTATCTAAGAAGTTTGAATATTTGTAAATAAATTAACTTCTATATTAACAGCATTTTCTTAAAAACAACTGATTTACCTACTGTTTTACAGACTTTAAAAGTACACAGATTTGTAATAACCTCAACAAACAGCAACTGTGCTAATAAGTTCTAAACAAATTTAAATGGAAAACTATATAAAAATAAACTTTTAATACAGATAATTCTTATTTAAAACTAGAGGAAATTACAAAGACACCCACATTCATTGTTGATGAAGAATACAATTTCAATCCTAAAAGTGCACAACTGTGGATATTATTTGCATAAAATCTACATTTTTATAATACCCTCATTTCAATTACTGATAAGCTGCAAAATAATTTAGTCAAAATCCATGGAAATTACTTAAACAGGAAAATACAAGTAAATCAAATGTACTTAAATATGAAAGTACGAGGAAATCTAATACATGTACTGCTGTCAACCAACAAAACTTTTTTCACATTTTTCTTGATCATTTGATAATGTCAGAGAATCCAGGAGTTAAGCTAACCTTTGAGTTAAGCCTACTTCTGTTGCCATTTATGGAACAAAATCCTATGAAATATGGCAATGTGTTGTCAATACTGATTAAAATCAAACAGATTACAGTAAGTCATAAGACTGTTCCAAATATGCAAACATCTCTTTATATAATGAAATTGATGTGCTAGACAGGAAATAACAGCAATGACTGGTAACCACTAAGCTTCTTGGCAAAGCTGAAGAAAAAATTGTAAAAAAAACTGTTTGTTTCCAATTTATCTTCATAAATTCTAGCACTCTCTTCCTACCAAATCACATGGTCCAATTGCATGTACTTTGTCAATTTTAAAAGTACTGATAATTATGTTTAATTTTGATTTATTATAACAACTTCCAACTGCTATCAACTCTTCTAGACTATATATATTCTTTTAAAAAAATGCCTTTACAGTGATGCTCTTGTTTGACAACTGCTAATATACCTTAATTATCAACCTATTTAGGAAGTCATAATTCAGAGAAAGACAACTGTAAATTGAGGAACCATCTTTTTCACTATCAACAATTGGTAAAAAATACTAAGATGATGTGGTATAGTTGCCAATGAAACATATATCTACAAAAGACCAATAATATGAGCAACTAAAAGGGAGTATGAGGCCTTCAATGATGAGCAAAACCCACACTGTATACTATAAATCTGTCAAAGGTTCAAGGAAAAATTACAAAAATCAGAGAAATAAAAGCCAATGTTTTACAAAGAATATGAAAAAGTTGTGAAACCACATGGCAATACAAGACAGAAGACAACTTATCAAGGAAAGCTTCTAACACTCAATCCAGTAAGACATGTAGATTTATAAACCTCCAAAATGCTAACAAGTATTCAGTGATTAAGACAATCACACATGTAAACAACTAAACACGAGGCTCTAAAGAGCATGTGTCGCTCACCTTGGTCTATGTGAATATGAAACAAAGGACACAGGTGGATTCATGACAAAATTGTGTTTTGGTGATGGTAATGTGTTTTTAGATCATTTATGAAAATTGTTAAAGAATTGACTATCAAGGGCAATAACTCCTTAGGGGGTCAATTGACCATTTTGCTCGTTTTGACTTATTTTTAGGTCTTACTTTGCTGACCATTATTGCTGTTTGCAGTTTATCTCTGTCTATAAAAATTTTCTAGATAATAACCAAAAACAGCAAAATTTCCTTTAAATTATCAATTTTGGGGCAGCAACCTAACATTCATCTGAAAGTTTTAGGGCAGATTCTCATAAACAATTTTCCTCATGTCAGATTTGCTCTAAATGCTTTGGTTTTTGAGTTGTAAGCCAAAAACTGTATTTAACCCTTATGTTCTATTTTTAGCCATGGTGGCCATCTTGGTTTGTTTGCAGTCTGCACCAAAAACTTTTTCAACTACTAGTCCGAAGACCAATATTCTGACATTTTTCTTATTTGGCCAAACAAATGTTTTGCAAAAACTTACTAGTCCAAATGAAATTTTGCTAGTCTGGGGCATCGGACTAGTGGCTAACCGTGCAGACTGGGTTTGGGGGTCACCGGACACATTTTTTATACTAAATACCCCAATGATGATTGTGGCCAAGTTTGCTTTAATTTGGCCCAGTAGTTTCAGGAGAAGATTTTTTGATAAAGATTACTAAGATTTATGAAAAATGGTTAAAAATTTACTATAAAGGGCAATTACTCCTTAAGGGGTCAACTGACCATTTGGTCTTGTTGACTTATTTGTAAATCTTACTTTGCTGAACATTATTGCTGTGAACAGTTTATCTCTATCTATAATAATATTCTAGATAATAACCAAAAACAGAAAAGTCTTAAAATTACCAATTCAGGGCCAGCAACCTAACAACGGGTCGTCCGATTCATCTGAAAATTTCAGGGTAGATAGATCTTGACCTGATAAACAAAGGACAAGGTTCACTTATGGCACAAAATGGCCTAAAATATCCACTTTAAAATTAAACACCAAAAAGGTCTCAATTAGGTTCGTACATGGGTCTATTTCAAAAGTCTTAATGCAAAATATATCAGTTCTTTTCATAAAAAGACATAATATTCACCAAAGTAAGCCCATTTTTGACATTTTGTCAAAATATGATGATTTTCTGCAATTTTCAGACCTAAAAGATTTAGAAACACCTTGACCGCCGCCACCTACGATCTAAAATGTGTTGTAACCCAAACATTCAAGTTTTGATATATAATTACATAACTTTTTGAATCGTAGATGGCAAGGTTAATTATGCCAAAAACAATTAATATTATGGGAAAAAGTACCAAAATTGACCTTATAATACATTTAATGTCTATTTAAGGGGTCATAGCTTCATAGGTTGTAAGGGAAAGTACCAGGAAAAATATGTTTGTCTTAATAGTATTATCACAAGTATTTCTATGTGAAATTTGTAATTTGTTGGCCTGAATTAAAAAACATCAAAAATTTAGGGCCAATTTTAACCCTTCATCAACCATCTCCTTAACCCCATGTCAGATTTGCTCTAAATGCTTTGGTTTTTGAATTATAAGCCAAAAAATGCATTTTACCCCTATGTTCTATTTTAAGCCATGGCGGCCGTCTAAGTGGTTGGTTTGGGGGGTCACCTGACACATTTTTAAAACTAGATACCCCAATGATGATTGTGGCCAAGTTTGATTTAATTTAGCCCAGTAGTTTCAGAGGAGAAGATTTTTGTAAAAGTTAACGACGACGGACAATGGACGACGGACTCCAAGATATGAGAAAAGCTCACTTGGCCCTTCGGGCCAGGTGAGCTCAAAAGGATAATACTAATAATATTTTGGGATAAACGTTTTCTAAGAAACTGGTGAATTATATATACCAGTATATTGAATGCGTCTAAAGGTTAAATTTAAGTAGGAGTAACTAATAAATTAACAACATTACAATCCTCCTACGAATATTGTCAGTCATTTTATTATTAAATTTTTTGTTACCACTGGGCATATTCATCTTTGAAATGAATTTCTACCATATTTCACAGTATCAATTGAACAGTATATCTCCTTAAATTTATGTTTCAGGCGTTGTCAAGAATCTTGTTTAAGCCATATCCTACTCACTAAAATCTCAATGAAAATGTCAAGATGCCTATTATCTAGTTAATGTTATCACTCCACTGAAAAAATAATCATCAGCTTCAAATATCAAGGACTCTTTTAATGGCTACAAGCAACTGTAAACAAAACTGTAGAATGCATTCATCTTACTTTAACATACATATCAAAACTTGCTTCTGCTAGGATAAACCAAACATCGTGAAGGAGGAGTGGGGAGGAGGGGGTGTTGATTTATCTTAATCACAAAATTGATTAATAAAAAATGTTTTTTCCAGCCAGTGTTGACAAAATTGTTTGAAAGTTTTCCTATTCCTACACTCATTTACTGTGACTTGACTGTAAGTGTTTGATCTTGACTTATCACCATAAGCAACATGACTGGTGCCATAAGTGGAGCAGGACCTTTCTACACTACCTAAGCACATGATATCCTCCCCAAGTTGGTTGGGGTTCATGTTACTCAGTTATTTATGTATTGTTTTGTGGAAAGTTAATTGTTTGTCTTTTCATCAATTTTCCTTTTGGCCACTGTATTGTCTGTGTTTTTTTCATCACAATAAATTTTTATATGTCCCCATGGTAAATTCTATTTGCAAATATAGTGGTCTTTTACTCATTAAATAATATAAAATAACCAATAAACCTTTTTATGGGGTCATGTTAAACCATGAAAAAAACTCATTGACATGCATATGTGACTTAAGCCAGACCATATAATGTAAAAAATATGGATTATACAGCTCTACTACCAGCTATAAATGTCATCTGTGTAGCATACCCAAGTCCTGTATTTGTGACAATTTCTCCAGCAAACAACAGATGAATAATCTACTAAAACATTTTACTTCCCAATGCATTTAACTTTAAAGTAGTCCAGGTACGGTGAGGTTTTATGACACCAAACTTCCAACTTATATGGCAGTCTATAAAAATTCAATATTCTAAAATTATCTAAGACAAATATAACGAAGCACCTTAAAAATGTGAATTCATCAGAAATCAACATGTCATCTTGAATTGCTTACAAACATTAATAAGTAACTAAGATATGGTCAAACTCTAAGTATTCTGTACAGCAGTATTCTAGAGTTCCTATCTTGTAGCACCCAGAAAAGTCAAAAGTTGGAAATTAATATTTAACTGTTACAATAGTCAATAGGAAGAATATGTTAATTTGTTTACAGAATTCTAGAATTAAATTCATGAAACTGAACTTATACCAACCATGTGACAATTCGACACATTCATGAACAACCCTTTTAATAAGCCCACACTACAGACATGTGAAAAAAGTTGCAATGTTAGTCTAAATGATAGCATGCATTCAGTTAATTAGATGTTCTTCAAAAATAGCTCATTGAGACTCACAGACAGTTTAATATACTAGAACTTAATATAGGTATGAAAAAAGGTATTTACCAACACATGTGATGTAATATAAGCTGCATTACATTCACTAATAATGATAATGGATGTGGCTATTAAAGTCTTACACTATTGGACCATAGATCATACTTAGGTGAGAAAAGGGACTGTGAAGGCAGCTTTATGAAGTAATGAAGGGGATTTATAGTCTGTCAGTTTGTTCATTAATACTTGTGTGTGACTTTGTGGTCAAATTTAGATATAACAAATCATACATGTAGTGGATGCAGCATGTTTGGTGAAGAAAATTCACACTATAAGAAGGTGAACTTGACTTTACTTAAGATTGGGATTTGAATGTTTTCAATATAAACTGTGATAAACTTACTGTTTTTTTGTAACTCTGTTTTTACAGATGACAACATGCAAGTTCTTTAGGGTACAATATACAGCTGATGCTAAAATGAAAGAAAACAATATAATTAAGAATATATGCTTATATGTAAGGAATTGAAATAATATGCACAATGAAAACTCCAAAAAACAAGAACATGTGCCCATATAAACCATGATCCTTTTGTACTATAATGTGTCCATGTTCTGAGAACTGTGAAAAATGGGCAATACAGCATAAAATTTTCAAGCACCTGAGATCACACCCAGTTTTTGTTTTGATAAGAGTTGCTTAGCTTTAAGTTTTCTATGTTATGTTTTTAGTACAGTTGTTTGTCTATTGATTTTTTTGATTTTTTGGCCATGGTGTTATCAGTTTATTTTCAATTGAAGAGTTCAACTATTTCATTGGTATCTTTTGGCTCTCTTTAAAAATTCTCTCAAAGTACTAAGTTTTAAAGTTAATACAACCATAACTTATGTCAAAGTTCTAAGTTTTAAAGTTAATACGACCATAACTTATGTCAAAGTACTAAGTTTTAAAGTTAATACGACCATAACTTATGTCAAAGTACTAAGTTTTAAAGTTGATATGACCATAACTAATGTCAAAGTACTAAGTTTTAAAGTTGATAGGACCATAACTTATGGTAAGCTACATTAACCAAAAACTTTAACCTTAAAGTTCTAATTTCACACTTTCACATATCATGTTCAGTTATTAACATGCAATTGGGAAAAATCTGTCATTTTGTATATAATTTAAAAAGTTCTCATCAAAATTAATTCATATACAAATTTACAATTAGTGAAACCACAACTTCTCATGGTAAAGTACCATAACTGTTAATCTTTTAATAAAAAAGGATAACTCTTATATAACTGAAAGCAGTAAAATTCATCATGTTTCGTTCGTTCTGTTTAGTGGGTTTCTTCTTATATGTTATAAAGTGGTATAGACTTTTTAATTGAACATACATACTTTTCTTTTTATGGATGTAACTCTTCCTTTGTTGCAGCCAGGTCAAGTAGATATGATTCCCCAAATGACCATCTGAGCCACTTCAGTTTAATCAGGTAATTAGCTCGTCGGCATCATCAAACAAAAATAGCGAACATCTTCGCACAAAGGGACTCATTTTATGTCATAATTTCAAAATTCAATCACTGTGATACAATATAAATCTCTCTGATGACCTTTTTGTCAATTAATGTTTTATTAGATAAGACTGTTTTGTAATGAGATTTTTTAAGATTGAAAGAAGCTTGCATGCAATAACAGCATGTGAATGAACTTTTATTTTCTTTAACTAGGTCTTGATTTTCTATGATAATATCCAAAGAAAAGCGAAATAAAGACATAAAAGGATTATATATAAATTTTTAACAATATAACTTTTTACACATTTTAATTCTTGGTACACATTATTTCACATCTGCTCTAGGACTGTTCGATTTCTAGATAAAAGTGAGATAAAAATGAGCATATTTCTTAACCATATTACTTCATTCAATAATATCTAAAAATCAAGCAGACTGCAGTTCATGCAAATATAGGACAAATATCTGTAAGGAAGTGTCTTTCAATTAAAGAATCCAATAGTTCACTAAACTGTTTGTCAAATATCTGATGAAGTATCTTGACAAAATATTATTTAATATTTTAGAAAAATAAATTCAAAAATTAGATAAAACAATTTTTCAAATTTGATGGAACAATGTTGAAATTGACAGAAAAATTGATAATACTATACTTAAATTTAATTTATATGAAAGAAAAAAGTGTTTTACTCAAAATTTCTGTTAAGATGAGCAAAGAAAACATTTGAATATATATATATACCTTTAAAAATGTGTAATTTCACATTGCGATAAGACGTGTCACGGTACTTGTCTATTCCAAATTCATGTATTTGGTTTTGATGTTATATTTGTTATTCTCATGGGATTTTGTCTGATGCTTGGTCGGTTTCTGTGTGTGTTACATTTTAGTGTTGTGTCTGTTGTTGTTCTCCTCTTATATTTGATGCGTTTCCCTCAGTTTTAGTTTGTTACCCTGATTTTGTGTTTTGTCCATGGATTTATGAGTTTTGAACAGCGGTATACTACTGTTGCCTTTATTTCTCCCTGTGGTCACAATTAGTCTCTTGATTGAACAGCAACAAATGCCACTGAATAAAAGAGATTTCTTCGGTAGGTATAAAACTTATAAAACCTATATACGAACCCTATTTTTTCTGCCAGTAAGCCGGAGGAAACAAGATATTTTTTTTTTGGCCAACTATATATAAAAATATGATTTGATTTATCATATAAAGTCATTATGCTCTCTTAAGTTTTTATGGAAACATTTTTTTCTGTTTACTACAAGAAAAAGTAATATAATAATGTCTGCTAGACAATCTCCGTCATTTATTATCTCTAAAAATAATTGGGAAAGATATTTTTTTTGACTTTGTTATATAAAATTTATTGACAAAATATAAGTCAGACTAGATATATTCAAAAATTTTCCTTCAATAATGCTTTTAGATTATATTTTATCTTTTACAGATAACTGAAGCATTATGTTTGTCTTTTCTTACTACATATAAATAACTTTGTACATAATGGATCATTTTATTTCCCTGATTTCATGACTATCTCTGCATTAAAATATCATTTTAAGTTCAATGTCCACCCATCAAATTTTTTGCAGAAGCCAAAAAGATGACACTTCTGATCTGTTGACTGATTCATCACCAAATTTTATTGTTATATAATCATCTCCCCATCATTACTGCTTACATCTTGTCTAGAAGAAAATTATTATAATTTAAGACATTCTAAGAATAATTTACATCATTATCAAACTAGTGCTGAAATATCCAAAATTTATTAAGTTAGTCTTGACAGAGTAAGATACACCTATATCTAATGTTATTTAATGGTAGTTGGGGTGAAGGATTAATTTAAAATCTATGTTATGTTGTTCCCATAAGAATGTCTTTTCTTTGTGATTATTATAATTCCAATTTTTCAAATGGGGTATTTCCATATTTTTTTACCACTCTTGTAGGAATATAGTATTAATGCAACTCAGTTACTTTCATGTTCTCCCAATATCTAGTTAAAGATCATTATTAAAATTTATAAAGGTTGTTTGTTTATTAACATACTAAATCTTTATACTAAATCCATTGGATGTTGGATGTGTACGAATTGATAGTTTAGTTTTAGATGCATGATATTTTTATTAGTTGTTAGTGGCTTTGAACTAGCTGTCAGACAACTGCGAGTACTCTCAGATCTGTTCCTTCTGTCTTTTTGTTGGCAGGATGTATAAGTACCCAGCCACGTCTACTTGTATTTTTGTCCATCTGATGAGTTAAGGGGGCTCTCCGTTCTAAATCATATTTTTTCCTAATGTTAATAGGATTTCTCTATATTTTTTCATAAATGCACTTCATCATAGAAAAATGAAATAAAAATATAGGGTCACCGTTCATTTAAGCTCACAATCTGCATCCAAAAGTAGCATACATTTTTGTTAACATCCTTTTTTTCTGTTAATCTAATAGGAGAAATAAAGGTAATATCGAAATAAAAAAAGAACGAAATTACAGAAATTGCTAAAATTTAACAATTATTTAGTTTATGTTAAGCTTATTAGAAAATAATAAAAAAAAAATATAGGTCACTGATGATTTAAAAAAGATGTTTCAATTTTAATGCCCAAAAATGGCATTTTTGCACCAAAGGGAGTTAATCTGGAGCTTTTTCTATGATAAAAACATTTTAAAAGTCATCTGGGGCAAAACTTAATCGATTTTTTGGGTTGATTTTAGTAATATATCATTAAGTAATAACTAATAGTGTAATTAATAAAATTTGTAATGAAAAATCAAATGTTTAATTTATTGCCGAAATTTTTGTACCCGCGAGCCTCCTTAAGCCTATTTTAACTGATTTTTATAGTTTGTGCTTATGTTGTACTGTTATACCACTTTCTCAGGTTAGTGGGAGGGTTGGGATTCCCCTAACATGTTTAACCCTGCTACATTATTTATGTATGTGCCTGTCCCAAGTCAGGAGCCTGTAATTCAGTGGTTGTCGTTTGTTTATGTGTGACATATGTTTTTTGTTCATTCTTTTATATAAATAAGGCCGTTAGTTTTCTTGTTTGAATTGTTTTACATTGTCATATCAGGGCCTTTTATAGCTGACTATGCGGTATTGGCTTTGCTCATTGTTGAAGGCCGTGCAGTGACCTATAATTGTTAATGTCTGTGTCATTTTGGTCTCTTGTGGATAGTTGTCTCATTGGCAATCATACCACATCTTCTTTTTTATATATAAAGTCGAGATGTTATTTTTACTTCAAGGAGTTGTATTTTCTCTCTGTGTTGAAGAACTATTTGGTGGCCTTTGGCTGCTCTTTGGTCAGGTTGTTGTCACTTTGACACATTCCCTGTTTCCATTCTCAATTTTATTGCCTTTTTTAAGACATTAAAAGAGCTCACAGATGACTTCATCTAGTGCTTATGTTTAACATCCAAAGGACTTACATGTTAACTTTCTAATCCCATTGGTCCCTAACTGACAATTTAACTTTGTCTATTTATTTTTCACGTTTTCTGGAAAGTGTTTACAATTCTATGTACTGAAGCCATTAGATGCCTACACTATGACAATAAACTCAAATTCCTGAAAAGTCAGACAATTGGAATAAATGATTTACTGTACACATTTGTAAGCCACAATTTCAAAAAACACCTCCAGATCTGCAGGCATTACAAAAAATTCCCTCACAACTCAATTTTGAAGAGATTTTTTTTTAAATCAGTATCGTGCATGAGAAAATCCATCAAATACTGACAAAGTATATTTCCCTTCACTCTGATTTTTATAACTTTATACAGACATGCAGCAGTTAACCGAAATATATTGTAGACCATCAAGAATTAACTGAGAAACTTAGATTATTTAAACCAGTTTTATTACTTAAAAAAAAAATTTGTCACGACAGTGTCCTTTAAAAGATTTCGCTGATGATGGTATTCTTCTTCCGGCAATAATAATAGGACTATGGAGAATTTATATAATCAAGACAAACTGATGTTTTTTCTTTAAATTATCAAGTTTGATATCTAATAATGTTACCCTAGAGAGAAATCATTCTTTATAATTTTCAGATTGAAATTGACCATATCCTCCTTGTAACCTTTCTTCTTCTGAATTTACATTGATCACAATCTCAGAATATTTGTGTTTTACATGAAAACTTCTACCAAAGGATACATTGCGGTAAATTAATGGTATTTCACTAAAGTTCAAATTGATATTAAATGTGAAAAAGAAATGTTTCTTCATAAAGACTTACAGTAAAAATGAGTTTTATCTTAGAAAAGCAACAAGAATCAATTTAACTTAGGGTTATTAATGAAAGGTTAATTTGAAAAAAAACCATCTTCATCACATTTAATGTTAAGAATAACATTTTGACCGAATTAATATTGAACAAAAAAAGTGCTGCTTTGTTTTCCCTCCAACAATGATTGTTTCTTTAACTCTTAGGTAATACTATTTTAAAATATCAATTCAAAATTCGTAATATGTTTTGTTATTTTTTGTACATTTTACAATCAAATTGTGACTTTTTCTACCATAATAAAAAAAAAAATCAAATCTATGATTTATAATAGTGTGAATGAACAGCTTTAGGTTATTTCCCCAATGAATTGCAGTATCAAGAAATGTTGAATTATTATATGAAAGGCGAGGTTGACATTTTCAATATGTAAAAAAATTTAATTGAATTCCAGGACAAAAATAAAACCTTATTGTTCAGCTGCAATCTGTTTGTTGGAATTAAAAATTAATAAAATTTTATGGATACAAGAACTTAATGTGATTTGAAGAAAACAAATTTCTTTTAGGTGGCAATTAGCAGCATGTTACACACAATAAATTATTTCAAAATCTTTAATGTACTTTTACATCTAAAAGTGCATCAACAGATTTGAATTTGATTTTTTGAGATAAAAGAGATCCGCTAAATTTAGGATCAACTACTAGATGTATATTTCCAGAATGATAAAGACAAAATAAAAAAATATGTGAACAATTTGAAAGTGATACTCCTATTTTAGGTATAGATTTGGACTATTTGGTTACTTTCTATTCTTGAATTATGAAATTGCATGTTAAACATATTTCTCCATAAAAAAATTTAAGGTGGCAATTAGTAGAATGCTACCCACAAGACATTATTTCAAAATCTTTAATGTACTTTTACATTGAAAAGTGCATCAGCAGATTATAATTTGATTTTTGGAGATAAAAGAGATTGCTAAGTTTCAGATTAACAACTTAATGGGTATTTCCAGACTGATAAAGACAATTAAAAAAATTGACAGTGTAAGACTAGTTACTTTCTATTCTTGAATTATGAAATTGCATATTAAACATAATCTCTCCATGAATTTTTTTTTGGTTAACTAGCTTTTTAATGAAAATTTTATTACCTAAGTAAGCTTAAAAACAGTTATACTCATAAAGCCATACTTTGGAAATTTCAGTCATTAACTAATGAACCGAAATCCTTCAAGAAACTTCTGACCAAGTAACATTCATATGGGTTGAATTAGGCCTTTGGGAAAAGTAATGGGCTAGATGAACTATAAGATTAATATATAAAATTACTGTTTTACCTTTAGGTGAAATTACAGCAGAGATGCTATATATGACTAGAGATAAGTGCACAAGGACTGACAAACAGTGGGTTCCACAACTCCCTTGCAGGAAGACATGTTAAGTCTAAAATAATTTTACATGTAAATCAAGCTAGAAACAAAATTTGTGTGTGCTTTTCAGTGTGTTGAAATTTTATTTCTGATTTTTTAACATTCTTATACTTAAGTCAGGATACGGATATAGTCATGACATAAAACTAGAGGCTCTCAAGAGCATGTGTCGCTCACCTTGGTCTTTGTGCATATTAACAATGGACACAGATAAATTCATCACAAAATGGTGTTGTAGATCTTTCTTTACTGAACATTCTTGTTGCTACAATTATCTCTATCTATAATGAACTTGGCCCAGTAATTGCAGTGGAAAATATTTCCTAAAAATTTACAAAAATTATCAAAAATTATCAAAAATTTATGAAAATTGTTAACAATTGACTATAAAGGGCAATAACTCCTTAAGGGGTCAATTGACAATTTTGGTCATGTTGACTTATTTGTAGATCTTATTTTGCTGAACATTATTGCTGTTTACAGTTTATCTCTATCTATAATTATATTCAAGATAATAACCAAAATCTACAAAATTTCCTTAAAATTACTAATTCAGGGAAGCAACCCAACAACAGGTTGTCCGATTTGTCTGAAAATTTCAGGGCAAATAGATCTTGACCTGATAAACAATTTTACCCCATGTCAGATTTGCTCTAAATGCTTTGGTTTCAGAGATATAAGCCAAAATCTACATTTCACCCCTATGTTCTATTTTTAGCCATGGCGGCCATCTTGGTTAGTGGGCCGGGTCACGCCACACTTTTTTAAAATAAGATACCCCAAAGATGATTGTGGCCAAGTTTGGATTAATTTGGCCCAGTAGTTTCAGAAAAGATTTTTGTAATAGATTACTAAGATTTACGAAAAAATGTTAAAAATTGACTATAAAGGGCAATAACTCCTTAAGTGGTCAACTGACCATTTTGGTCATGTTGACTTTTTTGTAGATCTTACTTTGCTGAACATTATTGCTGTTTACAGTGTATCTCTATCTATAAAAATATTCAAGATAATAGCCAAAAAGGGTATAATTTCCTTAAAATTGTCAATTCAGGGGCAGCAACCCAACAACCGGTTGTCTGATTTGTCTGAAAATTTCAAGGCAGATAGATCTTTACCTGATAAACAATTATACCCATGTCAGATTTGCTCTAAATGCTTCGGTTTCAGAGTTATAAGCCAAAATCTACATTTTACCCCTATGTTCTATTTTTAGCCATGGCGGCCATCTTGGTTGGTTGGCACGGTCACGCCACACATTTTTTAAACTAGATACCCCAATGATGAGTGTGGCCAAGTTTGGTTTAATTTAGCCCAGTAGTTTCAGAGGAGAAGATTTTTGTAAAAGCTAACGACGGACGACGACGACGGACGCTCACTTGGCCCTGTGGGCCAGGTGAGCCAAAAATGTACAAAACCACCAGATTATCTATCCATTTCAGCAAACAAAAGTTACATACCACTCTTATCAAAATAAAACTGCTTTTTGACCTTTACAAATATGTAAAAAAAAAAAAAAAAAAGAACTAAACAACATAATTGAACAATTTGGTTCCTGCTACTTCATTAAGGGATGGTTATTATAGGTGAAAATAGAACCATTATCTGTCTATATTGTCTTCCCACTAAGAAACCTTTCAATGTTTCACAGACATTCTTACATGAGTCCAGAAATATCAAACCATTCCATAAGTTTTCTATTAAAAACATCACGTAGAAACTTAATCAGATTTTTTACTCAGAGAGCATCGTTCCAAATACCACGTCTTTTGTTAAACTATGACTTCTTCATAACATCCTTAATTGTTCTTTCCGGAAGTGGAAGTTTTGTGGCGAATGAATTGTTGAAGCTTCCTAAATGATATAAATAGAATTGACAACTTACAGGAATTGGTAACACATGAATGATATCTGTTATAAAGAATCATCAGTGTAAATAATAGTAACATGCAATCGTTTAAATATGTGACAGGTCAATGTGCCTGATTCTAGTCATGCACTGTCTCAGTGTGGGTGTTGTTGTTTCTTGATGTTATTTTCCTTTCGGGAATTTTCTGCTGAACAAAGATATTCTTTATCATTGTACTGTCCTTTTGGTAAATCTAATATTGTGACATTATACAACATAGTAATGTACCTGAAGTTTGATCCACAGGTTTAAAGTTTGACCAGGGACCTTGAAGACCGAGTGGTCTAATTAGTTGAACTACTGTATCACTAGACTGTCAAAACTGAGGTTGTGTGTTCTAGCCCAACTGGCTGTAATTGAAGACCAAATGCAAATGTTGACCCAAAGATTCTATTTCTTTTGTTTTACTATGTTGGTGGGTTGCTGTGTCATAAAACCTTATCCAACACTTCATTTTGTTTAGTCAACATGATTTCTTAAGGTTTACAATGTGATAAAATAATTGTCATTTCAAATCAGAGCAAATATGTTAATCAAAAACTTTTCTTTACTTCCCTGTTAAAAGATTTGCAGTCCTCTCAAATATCAAAGGACAAAAGCACAAATTATATTGAAACAATGATAAACTAATGAAATAAGTAAGCTTATTGAATTTTCAAGGACATGACAAAGAACCTATTTATCTACAGGGAACTCATTGTTTTCAATATAATACTGTCATACCAAAGGGAATAAAACACAGTAATGATTTTATATCTATACAGATGAAGGCAATCCTTTGAAACAGACTCCTGACAATAACTTTGAAGTGTCTTTAGGAGAAAATATTTGTATACTGAAATTATCCTTTTTTTTAGATCCCAAGATTTCTAAGTACAGATTTTAAAAGTCAGCTTTCTAGGTTAAGCTCATCCTTTATAATAGTTTTGTAACATTTAAGAATTACATTATATTCTAGTGTTTGATGATTGTATTATTTTTTCTCAAAACATGCAAAAAGTAAAGCACATAAGATTGAGTTACACAAATTTATAAAAATCTTTAAAAGTGCAATGAAATAATATTTAATAAGATTTAAAATGACTTAACAATGTGAACATGCATTGATGTTTTGGTATCTTTGATACACATTATAAGAAAATGTACCATAAATACTGAAATTCAGCTCTAAAAAGTTCGTACGCGTTATGACCTGAGATTTGATTCTTCAATGCAGGTCATGACCTGCATTTTCATCGTCACAGGTTGACAGGTATGATGGTGCTAGTACCCGATATATGTGCATTATATTGTCAAAAAGAGCCCATATTTATGTAGCAGAAGCATTCTACTGTCCAATAAACCATTAAAAGTTTACATTTTTACAATTTTGTAAAACTGCTATATTTTGGGGCCGAAAAGGGGTCTTACTGGACCTACTCCTTTAAAAAGGTTTTTCAGTACAGATATTTAACTACAGCAATGATTTTATATCTTTAATAGATTAAAACAGATTCCTGACAACAGTCTTTAGCAGAAATAAATTTTTTATACTGATTTTATGTTTTTTAGAGTCAAGGTTTTTCAGAGCATTGATATATTCTACATTTGTGAATTCTCTTTAGTTTTTATTTCAATGACAGGAAATAATTAAAACTTTTTAACAAACTTGATTATAACATTTGAAATTACATTTTTATGGTAAAATTTCCTCCAAAAGTGATCAACCCTGATCAACGACGATATCAGTTACACATCATATATATATTTTGTATCCTACTTTTATGACTTCTTCCTGGTTCAATGTATATTCCATGGAAATTAATCAGATCTGATTTATCAAGACCACTAATTGGAATCCTTGAAACTATTGTAGGACAGCAAATTTAAACTTGCATAACCTACTTGATGGTAGAAAATACATACATCCTTTTATGATGCAAATAAAAAAATAAAAAAATATATTATTAACTTTTTAAAATCTGATCAAACAATTTCAAAAAATTGTATATGTATTTACTTTAAGTAACAATTCTGAGAAGATGTATGAGCAATTGATCTTGATATATAATCATTGAAATCACTTCTAAATACAACCCACTCTTTGATTATACCATTATGAATTGTAATAAATGTCTATCTAGATAGTATGATGCATTTTCAAAGCGATTTCAATGAAATAAATATCAGTAATAGATGGAAAATCATTACAATTTTTGAAACTACTGATGTATGAAGTACCATAATTATGGATGTGTCTTATTGTTGGTAACTGACTTAAAGGTGGCATAAAAAAAATGCTTCTACCATTCATAGTTATAAGTTTGGCCAATGTATCAAATATCAACAATTTGGTCAAAAGGGGAATAACTCAATACTATAAAAGTGTATTCTTATGCCTTTATCTGTGTATCCTTGACAGTAAATATGCACTAATACTCTAATCTAAAAAAAATATATCTGTATCTTAACCATCAAGATTTACTGTCAGGTCATACATTTGCAGCAATCTTCTTTCAAAAATTTATTTAAAAAAACAAAATAATTTACTTGAGCACGATAAGGATGAAGTGTCTTTAAATTATTGACACATATGGTCTTACATTTGCAGCAAGCTCCTTTCATCTCTTACTTTGTTAAATACAAAAATATTTTAAATATAACATAATTTATTTTAGCATAATAAGGATAAAGTGTCTTTTTAAAATTCTGGACACAGCTGTTTACGTATCAACAATACACGAATATACTCTTTATGGTTTTACTTTTGACTGAATGAAATAATCAGTTCTATAATAAATAACTGACTGGCCTTCTGTATATCACACCAGTAATACAATTCAAGAGTAAAACCATAACATTGAGTATTTTCCTGTCAAAATTGTTGAGTTAAATACTTCTACATGTACCTGGAAGTAATACATTCCTTTATACTTTATCACACTGTGTTAACATATTTACAAAACAGTTAAATGTTTGTTACTTTCTAAAATTCAACTCAACTGAATGTCAAATCTGATATTTTGAAACACCATTCTATATAACATATTTAATCACATTAATAAGATGACTAACAAACAACTTACCATATTTTTTTCCTCTAAACATTTAAGACATGGAGACAACAGGTCACTGTAATTAAACTCTTTCTGAAAAGTACAAAAAACACCAGTTGTTGTGTACTGGAATCATGCTACTATTAAACTTTATTTTCTGAAATGACTCCCAAAATTTATCCAGCATCCAGCATACATACAATTGATGCAGGTTTGCCATTTAACATTATTCAGAGAAAAATTGAAGTCTAGGTAATCTTTTTGACTTCACATCTTCTGTCAATACAATTGTCTAAATTTTGTTTTTGGAACCCAGAATTAAATGTGTTCTGAAGTGTTAACATAGACCATGTATTTGTACTGTACTGTTATGATATTAACTAAGATGTCAAATACTAACCATTCTTAACCAGAGATTGTAGACCCATCTCTAATCAGGAAAGTATTCAACATTAGACTCTTTTCTCACATTCAAATAGACATCTTGCTGTCTGCTTCATTTGTTTTTCATTTTTTTTTATTTTTTTTTTTATATAAATCAGTCTGCTGATCTTCTAATTTGAATGGTTTCACATTTTATCATGCTAGGGATTTTATCAAACTTCTTTTAGAGTAGGATTTTGTTCATTGTTGAAGGCCTTTAGTTGTTTTCATCCTTGTCCCTCAGTATTTTCACATTCTATCATGCCAAACCCTTTTGAAGCTTATTTTTGCATTATGGGTTTTGATCTTGTTGAATGGCAATGGGTGACTTATAGTTGTTTACATTGTTATTTTTGGTTTCTGGTGGATAGCCATCATCTTATTTTCATTACTACTATCTTTTACAATTTGTTTACACATAGGACGTCCCTAATCCATTACCACTAGAGTGATGAAATTCTTACCTTGAGGTCATACACAGTAATACCTATCTCGTCATTTTTATCAATAGTTTCATAAACTTGTTTCAAATTCTGTCTATGTAGAGGGTCAAAACCTTCCCATTCCGAATCAATATCCAACTAAAATAATAAAAACTAGAATCAGATTGATGATCATAGGATAAATTCAAATGGCAGTTGCATTAAGACTTACAATTTTTATTGTACTATCTGAATTTCTAAGGCAAAAAATTTGTTCAGTTAATGAAAAATCTGGACAAGGACTTTTTTCTGCAAATGAAAAATTGAATTTAGCCAAAACAGAATGTTCTGTATTCAATGGTTCATAAGAATGTGTTATTAGGAACTCTATGATTCTAATGAACACTCATCTTCAAACTGACTTGATACAAACCTACTCTAAAAAATAAGAAGTTATGGAAACAAAATTGAAATTCAGACAGAAAACTAGAGGCTCTCAAGAGTTCGCTCACCTTGGTCTATGTGCATATTAAACAATGGACACAGATAAATTCATGACAAAATTGTGTTTTGGTGATGGTGATGTGTTCTTAGATCTTTATTTACTGAACATTCCTGTTGCTACTTATCTCTATCTATAATGAACTTGGCCAAATAATTACAGTGGAAAATATTTTCTAAAAATTTATAAAAATTTACAAAAATTTATGAAAAATGTTTAAAATTGACTTTAAAGGGCAATAACTCCTTAAGGGGTCAACTGACAATTTAGGTCATGCGGACTTATTCGTAGATCTTACTTTGCTGAACATTATTGCTGTTTACAGTTTATCTCTATCTAAAATAATATTCCAAGATAATAACCAAAATCTGCAAAATTTCCTTAAAATTCCTAATTTGGGGGCAGCAACCCAACAACGGGTTGTCCAATTTGTCTGAAAATTTCAGGGCAGATATAACTTACCTTGATAAACAAATTTACCCACCTCAGAATTGCTCTAAATGCTTTGGTTTCAGAGATATAAGCCAAAATCTACATTTCATCCCCTATGTTCTAATTTTAGCCATGGTGGCCATCTTGGTTGGTTGGCTGGGTCACACCACACATTTTTTAAACTAGATACCCCAATGATGATTGTGGCCAAGTTTGGTTAAATTTGGCCCAGTAGTTTCAGAGGAGAAGATTTTTGTAAAAGAATACTAAAATTTTTGAAAAATGGTTAAAAATTGACTATAAAGGACAATAACTCCTTAAGAGGTCAACTGACAATTTTGGTCATGTCGACTTATTTGTAGACCTTTCTTTGCTGAACATTATTGCTGTTTACAGTTTATCTCTTTCTATAATAATATTCAAAATAATAACCAAAATCTGCAAAATGTCCTTCAAATTACTAATTTCGGGGCAGCAACCCAATAACGGGTTGTCCAATTTGTCTGAAAATTTCAGTGCAGATAGATCTCGACCTAATAGACAATTTCACCCCCATGTCAGAATTGCTCTAAATGCTTTGGTTTCAGAGTTATAAGCCAAAATCTACATTTTACACCTATGTTCTATTTTTAGCCATGGCGGTCATCTTGGTTGGTTGGCTGGATCACGCCACACATTTTTTAAACTAGATACCCCAATGATGATTGTGGCCAAGTTTGGTTAAATTTGGCCCAGTAGTTTCAGAGGAGAAGATTTTTGTAAAAGTTTACGGACGACGGACACTGACGCGAAGTGATGAGAAAAGCTCACTTGACCTTTCAGGTCAGATGACCTAATAAAAAGCCATGAAACAATATAATGTTAGTTTCAAATTGACAATCAAGGAAACTTAATTGGAAGCATACATATTTTTTTATAGAAATACACTATGGTGAATAATTTCAAATTGTCAAAAATAATACATTCTATTAACATGTACCTGTTGTATGGAAATATCTAAGACATGCAAGACTCAAGCAAATAAGCTCACTAATTAATGATTGGTTAATATCTATAAGAGAGAAAAGAGAAGCTGAAGATACTAAGGGAATATTTAAAACTCATGTCTAAGAAAAATAGTCAAAACCAATGTAAACAACTAAGGTAATCCAGAGGTCAGGTGATTCAGATGGATAAACAGATCCTTCTCCACTCATTATCAGTTGAACATTTATGAATAGATCTTTTTACACAATATGAAGAGAAGTAACCACCTGTACGAAAATTGGTAAACACAGAAGTGGTGTCTGTTCTACGGTATTCTATGTAAAAATATGGATGTGGTATAATTGGTATACTAACTTGAAATGGTAAAGTCCTTGTTAATCTTTTCAAGACTTCAGACACTTTACTTTTTGATAGAGTTAAATCTGGGTATCCTGTATCAACCTCTGGTTTCTTCGTCTTAAGTTTTTTCCTTTGTCTGGCATGACTTATACTACTTGGTGGAATGAAAGGAAGGTCAGGTGATTTGTTAGCTTCCTCTACTGGAATATGTTCTAGTCTACACTCCTGGTCTGACCTATCACCAGAAATATCTAATCCTATTCTCAGAAGGCATCTGTTGATGACAAAATTGTCCTGTACATTATACACTTTCAGTTTATGTGCACCCTCATCCCTTGATCTTTTCATAGTAATTAATGCCCTTGATGCTTGAGAACTACGCTCAGTGGTTATCTCCCTTTTCTCTGCTTCCTCATACTCCATTATACTCTGGTTCCCAATTGAACACCTAGAAATGAGATCTACTGCCTTGACATTGCCTATACTGGTTCCTCCCTTTTTATCTGTTCCAGCTTTCCTCTTACTGATCAATGATTCTGTGATAGAGGATGAATCTGACATGTCCTCTCCTAGTTCTGTTTCATCATCAGTATCCTCTACTGGGTATAGTCCTCTATTAAAATGCTGTTTCAATGATGGGTCTAAAATGACAATGTCCCTTGGAATTCTTGTCTGGAAAACTAACTGAAAAATGGAAGAAAATTATATAAATCATTTATTTTTTGCTAATGATTCATGCAAATTTTTCAATATGCCAGTACATATTTTCACAAAGGTTATCCCTATCAAACTTTAAAAACAAAATTTTAAATTCAATTTGTTTCTAAATGGAGTTTTCAACAATTTGAAATAAATGAAGAATGTGTCTTTGGTCTTTGAGCCACAGATTCTCCCCTGCCTGTAAATATGCATGAGTCAACTTTCAGATACAGATGCAGAATTCACATTCTGGTTTATAAGCATTGTTTATAAGTTTCATAACACTTGATTGAGGCAAACTGAAGTTGGAGAACAGAAATGACATATTTTTACATTTATAAAGGGGCATAACTCATACCCGATTTTGAAATTGATCTGTGTTTTGTGGTGATCAACATTGTGTATAAGTTTTCTAACTGGTTGTGACAAACTAAAGCAAGGGAAAAGAAACACTGTTATTGAATAAATTTTAGGCAAAAGGATAATCCTGGCTGCTAATATTGAATACTTAGTTTACCTTTCCAAGAGCATATAAACCAATATAACATGCACAGTAGCCTCCCTTTGACAAATCATTGATTTCAAGTTTCCCAGTTGGACCTGCTGCCTTCTGGAATGTCATTAGTTGGTTAAGGCATTCTACACTTTCTTCAAATATAATGGATGGGAAACGGGATTGAAATCTGTATGTGTACCTGGAAAAGACATTACATTTTAACTAATGGCTACAGTTTATAGGGTCAGTTCTAATCTCTGTATCTATGATAGAATTATTCTCAACAGTTCTGGAAGTTACTAGAACAGTTTTAGCTAAGGGTAGAACTGTCTAACACTGTTCAAAGGTAGAACTGTCAGGACTAATGTTCTATAATCTCTATGAAACTATTGCAAATATTGTGTGCTAATCATGTGTTTTTTGTTTAACAAATGAATGATGATTTATCTTATGTATACATAAACCAATTAAACACGTTTTTTTTTAATTTAAAGACTGCTTCATTCAGTCTGCACAATCCAGTAGATATGCACAATAATAAACATATTTATCATATGTTTAGTAGTAATTACAGTAGTTTTGCATATGTGATAAATAGCCTGCTGTTTAATCCATATCGCGCAACTTTGATGCGCACCCTTTATCGCATACCCTTTATCACACCCCTACCCTTTATCGCATACCCTTTATCACACCCCTACCCTTTATCACACCCCTACTTTTTTTTTTTTTTACAAAGTCAGTTTTTTTTGCTTAAGAAAAATTTTCCTCAAAATAGGTAAATTTTTTGAATGACGTCATTGTTTGGTATTTGACGTCATGAACGTCGAGTTTTCATATTGTATGTGACGTCACGAACGTCAAGTTTTCATATTTTTTGGCACACTAAATGCAACTATGAAAAATACAAAACACACAAATTTTAATACAATAATAAACAAAATATTTTTAAAACAACAGCACGCAAATTGTAAGGTAACCCAGGTGCTTCGGATAAGTAATTGAGCAGTTCTTTTAAGGCCTTTAAAACAAGACAAAAGTAGAACTGAAGGTAACCCAGTGCTATGGATCAGAAAACAGTTCATATAATATAATACTCTTCTGTTGAAATATATGATAAAGCGTATAATACATGGCAAAGTCCGTATCACATGCCGTATCACCCTCGACCAATATCATCCCGCGGGCCTAAAGGCCCTTGGGCTGATATTGATTTCTCGGGATGATACGACATATGATACGGATTTTGCCATGTATTATTCTCTATTTTACTTACTTTTGAGACAGTTTGACTCCTTGAACACCTGTATCAATGACCTTGGCATCTGCATTTTTCTGAAATGTAAATAAATATCAAAATAGTTAATATCCCTTATATCTTGCTGAAGCATTTACAGAATTATCTTTTCATTTGGACATCTCTTAAGATTAAGAACACAACTAATGCATTGTTACTCTACTGCTCAATATGATCTTTTTCAAATTACTTTACTGCATCTGTAGGCCTGATCCATAAAATCATTGTCTACAGATAGGAAAGCACTTCAACCCCCACCCACCCAACATATTTTGTTTCAGTAACTTTGCAGACTTTAAATGGACATACATTATAAATGACCTTGGCCAAAAATAAAACTTTCCTTCCCACCTTTCCACATTCTTTAATCTGAAAATTGGTGGAGTCCTTTTATTTTGGTCTTTTTTTATGTCCACTTTAATATTATAATGCAAGAAAGATCAGTTTTACAGGACTAATTAATGCAGGAATTTGTAAAATGTATTCAAAACTTTCTTAGACTTGAAGAGCTTTAAGGATGGACACATTGTAAAGACACATGTCTATAATTAAAGACTGTATGTTGACCTTTAGATATCGCTTCGGTTTAATATATGTCCTTGAGTTGCAGTTACGTTAATATTATTCACCCCACATCTCCTTTTATCTGTAAGAGTGCCAGTTCAAGTTTCATTTCTCGAACTAATGATGATCTTCCAATTACCAAAGTATTAGCAGTGATAAAAGCTTTTTAAAAAGTTATAGCTAACCATAGAGTATTGATTTTCCTCATTGTTGAAGGCAGTACATTGACTAATAGTGGCTTACATCCACTCATTTATTTCTGGTGCCAATCATACCACATCCCCCGTATTTTAACAATCCCAAGAGGTTCACTTTGTTATTGCTTTGTTGGGATACATCCCATACCTTTCTATAACAATGTTGAGTGAGATAACACACATATCTAAGTTGTTACTTTTATCCTAACAATTAGTCCATTGCCCCTAACACACATATCTAAGTTGTTACCTTTATCCTAACAATTAGGATGCCTCTGCTGGAGGACTATTAGTCCCCAAGGGTATCACCAGCCCAGTAGCCAGTACTTCGGTACTGGCATGAAAATACGGATTTTTTGTGTTATTAAAATTTGCTGTTACAAAATATTAGAAATTATTATAAATTAAGGAATGTATCTTCCTTATGCAAAGCTCTGATTCCTTTCACGGATTTGGCTATACTTTTTGGACCTTTTGGATTATAGCTCTTCATCTTTTATATAAGCTTTGGATTTCAAATATTTTGGCCACGAGCATCACTGAAGAGACATGTATTGTTGAAATGCGCATCTGGTGCAAGAAAATTGGTACCGTTAATTTTATTACTACCACTGGGTCGATGCCTCTGCTGGTGGACTATTAGTCCCCGAGGGTATCACCAGCCCAGTAGCCAGTACTTCGGTACTGGCATGAAAATACGGATTTTTTGTGTTACAAAATATTAGAAATTATTATAAATTAAGGAATGTATCTTCCTCATGCAAAGCTCTGATTCCTTTCACGGATTTGGCTATACTTTTTGGACCTTTTGGATTATAGCTTTTCATCTTTTATATAAGCTTTGGATTTCAAATATTTTGGCCACGAGCATCACTGAAGAGACATGTATTGTTGAAATGCGCATCTGGTGCAAGAAAATTGGTACCGTTAATTTTATTACTACCACTGGGTCGATGCCTCTGCTGGTGGACTATTAGTCCCCGAGGGTATCACCAGCCCAGTAGCCAGTACTTCGGTACTGGCATGAAAATACGGATTTTTTGTGTTATTAAAATTTGCTGTTACAAAATATTAGAAATTATTATAAATTAAGGAATGTATCTCCCTCATGCAAAGCTCTGATTCCTTTCACGGATTAGGCTATACTTTTTTGACCTTTTTGATTATAGCTCTTCATCTTTTATATAAGCTTTGGATTTCAAAAATTTTGGCCACTAGCATCACTGAAGAGACATGTATTGTCGAAATGCGCATCTGGTGCAAGAAAATTGGTACCGTTAATTTTATTAGTCCATTGCCCCTAACACACATATCTAAGTTGTTACCTTTATCCTAACAATTAGTCCATTGCCCCTCATTTTATTGAGTGTCTGCTCCAACAGTTTGTCTGGATACTGACTCAGTAGTTGATACATCTCATGTGATCTGCCTTGTTTATCATTTAGGGAAACAAAGCTCTGAAATACAGTTCAATAACATCAAAAATATTTCACGATTCTCATCTCATCTTTTTTCTTTATTTATTGTTTCTTTACATCTTTAATTTCACAGGGAAACATGTCTTTCCGGGTCAAGTAGGATAAACGGTACTGTAGTTCCTTCGGAAGAACAGAGTAATAAATCGGTTTAACTTTAGAAGTAAATCGGTGTATATGAACATAAATTTACAGACTGACAGGTCGACAGGTTGACACTATATAGGTCGACAAGTGTTAAGGTTGACAGGTTGACAGGTTGACAAGTGTTACGGTCTACAGGTTGACAGTTTGATAAGTGTTAAGGTTGACAGGTTGACATATGTTAAGGTCGACAAGTTGACAGGTTGACAAATGTTAAGGTCGACAGGTTGACAGGTTGACAGGTTGACAGGTTGAAGGGTTTAATTTTACAATTAAACAAGTAAATAAAAGTACATCATCCATTAAATAAAATAAAATTAACTTCAGTTTTTAACCTTTTTTTACAAGTATTGAGTTATAACTTTTATATCTTTTTTTCAATCAGTCATTTTGTCAACTTGTCAACCTGCTGACTTGTCAACCAGAACTTAGTTGTTATTATATTAAATTATCAACTTATCAACCTGTCAACCTGTCGACTTGTCAACCTGTCAACCACTTATTTCAACCATAACATTTTTAAAATTGTCAACCTGTCGACTTGTCAACTTGTCAACCACTTATTCCAACCATAACGTTTTTTAAAATTGTTAACCTGTCGACTTGTCAACCTGTAAACCACTCATTTATTTCAGTTTAATGTAAAATTTAAACAGTTTTAACTTTATTACTCATGAATACATACGCGTATGAATTTATTGCAAAAGCCGGAATTATAGTACCGTATATCCTACTTCAGCCGTCTTTCCCATGTCAATACTAGCATAAATTTAACAAAAAAATTTTGGTAAGTTTTCTGTTAAATACTATTTCACTGCAGTTAAATTTGGCATCTTGAATCAAATAACTGACAAAATTCCATGAACTGATTAATCTAAGATAGCAAAATGAAATTACAATATGTTTTCTTTTACAAGCAATATCATACATAAGATATAAACTTACATGGAATATATTCCTTAGAACACTTGATAGTATATCTGACTTGTTACATGGATCAGAGAACACAACTGTTTTAAGGGAAGGATTAACCACACTGATGGTAAACTTCTTCAGAGAATCTACAGTTTCTGGGAGAGCACATTCTTTTACATCAGCACTCCTGCAAATATTATAGAAAACAATGGAAGTGTTAACTAAGTGATTAAAGGGTTATGAACCTCTGACAAATACATTAAAATATCTTTTAAACCATATGCTTCGCAGGGCACAGCTTTAAACGACTGCAGAGGTCGAACGCTGAACAGTTGGGGCAAGTATGGACACAATATTTTTAAGATTGATACAGCTCTGAATTTGGAATGTGATTAAAAAGTTGACACAACATAGGTTTCTGACACAGAATGAATGTGGTCTAAGAAACTAAACATAAAAACATAAGAATTTTAAATTGGACATTTACCTATTATGGTCCAATATCCAAAATCTAAATACATGGTTAGATTCAGTATGTCATAGAACCCTAAGAATTCAATTTTTGATGAAATCAAATAATGTTAATATTAGACCCTTTAGACCTCAATGTGAACCAATTTGATAACCGGGCCCAAATATTAAAAATCTAAATACATGGTTAGATTCAGAATATTGAAAAACCCCATATATTCAATTTTTGTTGAAATCAAACAAAGTTTAATTTTTGACCCTTTGGACCTTAATGAAGACCAATTTGAAAATGGGACAATACTGTGCAATTGAATATTTCTTGCTATTGCAAAATACTGTGCAATTGAAGATTTCGTGCTATTGCGCAAAACTGTGCAATTGAAAATTTCTTGCTATTGCACAATACTTAATATAATAATTTTGGACCCCGATTTGGACCAACTTGAAAACTGGGCCCATAATCAAAAATCTAAGTACATGTTTAGATTCAGCATATCAAAGAACCCCAAGAAGTCAATTTTTGTTAAATCAAGCTAAGTTTACCCTTTGGACCTTAATGTAGACCAAATTGAAAACGGGACCAAAAATTAAGAATCTGAATACACGGTTAGATTTGGCATATCAAAGAACCCCAATAATTCATTTTTTGATGAAATCAAACAAAGTTTAATTTTGGTCCCTTTTGGCCCTTTATTTGTTGGGACCAAAAACTCCCAAAATCAATCCAAACCTTCCTTTTGTGGTCTTAAACCTTGTGTTAAAATTACATAGATTTCTATTAACTTATACAAAAGTTATTGTGCAAGAACCAAGAACAAGAGGCTCTCAAGAGCCTGAATCTCTCACCTTAAATTTTTTGCTTAAATCTTCCATGAATGATTATTTTGGGTTTTCAATTTATATTAATGGTTCTTCGATTCTGTCATATCTTCTTCAAAAGCAAAAACAAGAGTGGACACACTGAAATGTCTCGTTTGTCTCGTGTTCATAATATAAGTTATGATGAAAGTATAAAAAAACATTGTATACCCCAAGCATTACATTATTGCTGTTTACAGTTTATCTACATCTATAATAATATTCATGATAATAACCAAAAACAGCAAAATTTCCTTAAAGGGACACTAGCTGTCAAATTCATGGTCACCGATTTGACTCAAATTCTCATATTTGATTTATAACAATGTAAAACATTTATCCACACTATCAAAAGTCTAAAATAAACAGTTTACAGAGCATGGGGTAGACAAAATATAGGTTCGTTTCGTGTGTATTTTAGTCCAGACGCCATCTAATTAACTATTGATTTGACCTCAGATGACCATAAGCGATGTAAACATAAATAAAGATATGAATAGATTAAACCAACACGTGCAATTGGATTTTAGTAGGTCTGTTTGATTTTATTTTATAGATTAAAATTAGATGTTTCTCATTGCTTTTCACCGTATAAGAACGATTTTATGTGCATCGAATTAGTAATCAAATGATTTACCCTAGTTTCACTTTCATTGTTGACATTCTTTTTCTTTAAATAACCAGTACACGTACAATGCATGCGTTGTCAATCTCTAGCTAGGGGTTAAATTGAAGTTCACATGAATTCGGATTTAAAGAGGTCGACTCATTCACTTGCAAGTGAAAACCTAATTATCAATGTTTCTTAGCATAATTTGACAAAATTGAACCTTTTTGACTGCAAAAAGCGAATTGTTATTTCACTATTTCACTTTCATTATTGATTGAACAAAAAAAAATCAAACTTTAGATTTTTTATATATCTCGTAGCTAGTGCCCCTTTAAAATAACCAATTCAGAGGCAGCAACCTAACAATCGGTTGTCTGATTCATCTGAAAATTTCAGGGCAGATAGATCTTGACCTGATAAACCATTTAACCTTGTCAGATTTGCTCTAAATGCTTTGGTTTTTGAGTTATAAGCCAAAAACTGATTTTACCTCTATGTTCTATTTTTAGCCATGGTGGCCATCTTGGTTGTTTGGACACACTTTACAAACTAGATACCCCAATGATGATTGTTGCCAAGTTTGGTTCAATTTGGCCCAGTAGTTTCAGAGGAGAAGATTTTTGTAAAAGATAACTAAGATTTACGGAAAATGGTTAAAAATTGACTACAAAGGGCCAGAACTCCTAACGGGGTCAACTGACCATTTCGGTCATGTTGACTTATTTGTAAATCTTACTTTGCTGACAATTTTGCTGTTTACAGTTTATCTCTATCTATAATAATATTCATGATAATAACCAAAAACAGCAAAATTTCCTTAAAATTACCAATTCAGGGGCAGCAACCTAACAATGGGTTGTCCGATTCATTTGAAAATTTCAGGGCAGATAGATCTTGACCTGATAAACAATTTTACCCCTGTCAGATTGCTGTAAATGCTTTGGTTTTTGAGTTATAAGCTAAAAACTGCATTTTACAAGTATGTTCTATTTTTAGCCATGGCGGCCATGTTTTTTGATGAAATGGGAATTAAAACACAAACTTTATTCTAGATACCCTAGGAATCAATCAGATGAAGTTTGGTTTGAATTGGTTCAGTAGTTTCAGAGGAGAAGATCCTTGAAATAGTTTACGACAGACGGACGACGACGCCAAGTGATGGCAAAAGCTCACATTTCCTTTTGGAAAGGTGAGCTAAAAATGCTTATTTGGGAACTCTTTTTGGCCCCTAATTCCTAATCTGTTGGGACCAAAACTCCCAAAATCATTCCCAACCTTCCTTTTGTGGTCATAGACCTTATGTTAAAATTTCATAGATTTCTGTTTACTTATACTTAAGTAATAGTGCGAAAACTAAGAAAAATGCTTATTTGGGCCCTTTTTGGCCCCTAATTACTAAACTGTTGGGACCAAAACACCCAAAATCAATCCCAACCTTCCTTTTATGGTCATAAACCTTGTGTTTAAATTTCATAGATTTCTATTTACTTTTACTAATGTTAGAGTGCGAAAACAACGACGCCGCCAAAGTGATACCAAAATACGACCATGCGGTCGTATAAAAAGAGTATTTTATACAAATTGTGTCAATATGTTTTTCATTCATCATCCTCATCATCATCATCTTTAATCCTAATTAATACGTTACTCAATTCCAGTAATTGGTAGAGTAATGTTACTTTTTTGTGTCAGTGATACTTCTCAACAGATATATCCCATCAAATTAAAGGATAATAAGTTACCCTGCATTGAATGGAATATAGATCCCACTTCTTCAGTCAGACATGTTACAGAGTTGTCAAGCCATAACTGGAGTTTTTGAAATTTCAGCTGGAGTTTGGGGGTCATTACTGGAGATTTTTTATCGACCTTTTTGTCGATGTACACATTGGTTTTTTTGTGTGTTTAAACTACATATCTTTCTTTTTTGTTTGTTAAAAGAACAATAATTCCATACCTTTAAACACCTGCATATATATTTTTACTTGATAAAAATAGAAGGTAAGGGGTTTTCAAATATTTATTCATTATGTATAATTCAAGATAAAGTGATCAGCCATCATACATAGTTGGCAAAAAGTATCTTTGATTAAGCTACATTGTCAACTTTGGTACCACTACTGAACATGCTTGTAACAGAAGGTGTTAAATTGATAGAGTTGTAGGCTTGCTGGTGGGTAGCTGTCTCCGTAAGTTTGGTCAAGTCATTTAGGGCCACAATAGTCAGCTTTGCATGAAGGTAGTAATAAAATTGAGTAAGCATGGTCTTGACCCCTGGTACTGGGTATGCACCATTTGAATTCAGATCTCCAGGCAGCGTTGAATTTGGCTAGATACTTGGTCTTCTTTTATTTGCTGCTGGAGTATATAGTGATAAAATAAGGTTTGCATTTTGTCAAATTCTAAAATTTTAGAATAGTCCAAGACAACTATACTTATATAGGTATTTCATTGGCTTGGATAGAAAACAAGTCATAAATATCATATTTAAGATGATTTCATTTGTCTTTGAGGTTCAGTAAATGTTCCATGTTTTCAACAGCATCAAATTAATTCGTTGTTTATACAACTTGTACAATTTAATCCTTTGTCAGTATTTCACTTTTAATCAACCAGGCTTGTGTCTTAAACAAGCTAGTTGATCACCAGGTAATTAATTTCCTATTATCTTTAATTTATTGTTGTATATACAGTTTAATCCTAAACACCTCAGGCTGATTTATCTATTTTACGACCTCATATTACCTTTTGACACAACAGGAAACTTCCGTTTTTCTCAGACTTTTCCCGTATTAATTTCGAGTTTCTCTGGCTTTTTCTCTGTCCCTATCTACTTTGTAAACAAAAATGTGTACTGAAAAATTTATGAGGTTGACATTTTCAAAAAGTGGAAGATTTCAAATTTTAACGGGAGGGACGGAAGAGGGTCTTAAAAGGGAGATTTTGACTCCCGCCGGAAGAATCACATGTATGTTCAGTGCATTAGGCAAAACCTAAAAATAAGAATACATTTACATTACATCTACTAGTTTACTCACGCAAATTTCTTTATGAGTACATCAACCACTTCTTTGTATAACCTTATTGTCTCATCACTGCCTTGGGTATATTTAATATTCATATATGACTTTACTTTCTGAAAAAGAAAATAAGCGAATTCCCTGATAGCAGAATATACCAATTTATTAAATATAAAATATAAAATATATATATTTTTGTAGTAAAAAATCATGGTTAATATTATCTGCAAGGTGCATCATGATCTACTTTGACCTGAACAACATGGTTGAAAAGGTAAAGCATGCATTGATTTGTACTTTTTGACTAAATCCTTCATAATATTTCATTATCAACATTTCAAAATTGTTTTATTTCCAATTTATTATTTATCTTCCCTTAAAGATATCTTCCCTAGCTATGAGATGTATAAAAAATCTATTTTTTTTTTGCTCAATCAATAATGAAATGCAAATAGTGAAATATTACCTCTTAGCAGCCAGTATGGTTCAATTTCGTCAAAATAAGCTTAAAAACATTGATTATGAATTATTCACTTGCAAGTGAATAATTCGACCTCATTGAATCCGTAAACATGTGAACTTCAATGTAATCCCTTGCACGAGATGCATAACACATGAATTGTATGTGTAAAAATATTTAAAGGAAAAGAATGTCAACATTGAAAGTGAAACAAGGATAAATCATTTGATTTGACTCATTCGATCCACAAAAAATCATTCTTATACAGGTAAAAAAGATGATAAACGTTTATTATTCATTTATAATATGAAATTAAATAGACCTAGAATAATCCAACAGCAAGAGTTTGCTTAATCTATTTATATCTATACGCTTTATATAGAGGTTTCTGGACTAAAATACACACAAAACAAAGCTACATATTTTCATGCTTGTGCCTTGTTTATTGTTTATTTTAGACTTTTAGTAGTTTGCATAAATGTTTTGCATGGTTATAAATAAAATATGAGAATTTGATTAAAATCGGTTAACATGAATTTGACAGCTAGTGCCTCTTTAACTTTTGCTACATTTAAATCATATTTGAAATCTTCATACAAAAATATTGATACATAAGAAAATAGATTACAAGTATGTCTGATTAAAATAAACCTACTGGATCTTGAATAGATTCAGCATAAAAGATAGAAAGATTCTGTTTAACAATAGGATTCTTCAGTGAATGTGCTACTCTCCTCTGACAGGCTAATGATGACTTGTCAACTGATTCCTGTAATAAGAAATGTATTCGATATAAAACCAAGAATAATATTTGATAAGATATTTTATAAGTGTAAATCAAGGAGATATGGTATGATTGCAAATAAGACAACTAATCATAAGAACCAAAGAACAAAGATTTAAACAAATACTGGTTGTTGTACAGCCTTCAAAATTAAAACTCCCTTTATACAGCATGCAAATTTCAAATAATTTGTGTTAAGGAATTAGAAATCTGACTGTTATCTCAATCGCCATAAGAAGATTCTATGCTGGGAAATTACTGAAAAGTTCGATAACTTATGTTCCCACTTTAAAATATTCCATGATAAAATTTTCACTGTTATAACCTTGATATTAATGAATCAAAATTGATCAACTTGTTCTAGAGAAATTCTGCCTTTATCTCACAAAATTTTTTAAATGAAATATGAAAAGTTAAGGTACCAAGAAATCTCAAGTAAGTTTTCATCATTACTGTTTTTTAAAAAGAAATGTCAATACTATTATCATAATGGTGCCCTCTAACCATTTTCATTACCTGAATAACTGATATTGTTCAATTGTACTGACAAAAAATGTACTTAGTACTCTTTATGACATATACCCATTCAAAACAAAAATATGCACTGTTATATATATGTGATGGTATTCCAAATTTCATTCAAATCAGTAACTTTGAATACACAGTAAGCTGAATATTTCCATGCTCTGGTACATTCATTCTAGTCTAAAATCATCAGAACTGTGAACACAAACAAATGAGTAATTAACTCATTTACATTAAAACTAGCATGTAAAAGAACTTCATTAACAATTACTCCTTACCTCTGGTGCATATCTGTAAAGAATGTCCCTTACAATCACCCATGGTATAATCATTCCACGACTGTTTTTATCCATCACTAAACTGGCTATTTTGCAGGTCAATAGCTATCAATAGAAAAACATTTTTCTCCGTGAAAAGGGATAAATAAAATCATACATGCATAATTCATTTGACATTTTTAGAAACTTCATCTTACACAGTGACATACATTGTACATATCAAAAGGGATCCAATTTTTTGGCATTTGCAAATGTTATGCAAATGATAGCACTTTTGCCAACACCAACTTTTAAGATGCAGATTTTATATCTTTCTCCCCTCAGAAATATATAAGGAGTTAATTTTTAAAAATGAATGATTTTGGTCAGAAATCTGAATGGCATTAATTTCTAAGATGAATGATTTTGGTCAGAATTTTGAATGGAGTTATTTTCTAACATGATTGATTTCCTATGAAGTACTATCTAAACTGACATAATCATGCAGAGAATTGGCACTTCAAAGATAAATGAACAGACAAGGATTTCTCCTCACCCAATTCAAACAAATCCTCCAGTGGAGGTTTACAAAGTTTTCATAAAAAGATTTCATTTGCTCTACAGTATATTTACCAGACCATCTTCCTTGGACGACCAATGAACTCTCATGCTGGTCTTCACTTCTAATGCAGCTCTGTCTTTATCATCCTGCCACAGATTTGGTTCTGCAAAAAACACAATTACAAAAATTATTTGCTTGGCTGTCATTTTGTTTAACCTTATTTTTCTGCTATTATTGAACAAAAAAGGTAGTGTAGGTATTGAACTATCACATCTTTACAATGTTTACCTCCTATGAGGAATACAATTAGTGGAGTAGGGAATATGCACCCTTTCGCACCACCTGATGTTATGTCTAATTTTTGAGAATGATGTTTTGTTTTGTAACCTATTTGTCTTTCCCTCGTTTTAAATGTGACTAAGTATTATATTTTTATTCCAACTTGTTTTTGTTATGACTAAGCTGTATGTTTTTATTCCACCTGGTTTTTGATTGCTTCCTTAATATCTTCTTCCCCTTCTCCCCAATTTGCAATATTACTCTTGCAAACAGCAAACCTGTTATGCGAGATTAATAAATAGTCATAACCTGTCAATTGGAAATGTTATAGGCAGGTGTTAAATTGGACAGCGTATCAGACTTTGAACATAGAACAACTCTTCAAGAGAGAATTCTGCTGGTGACTTTGTAAGGGAAAAACTTTTTGGTAGAATTACAAAGTTTCTATATGTTAATACTCCTGCTTACTTTTCCCCCTCTTCCCTTTCTTTGTAGATTTCAATTTAACAAGCTTCTTCTTAGCTGGATTATCATCTGAAAACAGAATTTAAATATTTCCTATTTCATTTCAAATTTAATACAAAGAGAAAATTTCAACCATTTTCATAAATATCATCATCAAATTAAATGCAGTAGATCATTCATAGATTTTCTTTGGATTATTTAATAAATCAAATTAAACAGAAATCCCTTTTTCTATTGGGGATTTTTTGGAGAAAACAAACAATCTCAACACTGTCTAATTTGAAGACCCTTGATATCTTGTTTACAACTGAACTGTTATTAGCAATGTCTGTGCACCTTCTTATGTAAACCTACCTTGTTCATGCTTGTTTCACTGTCGTATTGATTTTTCTCTTTTGAACATTTGTAGTCCTAGAGTCAGTTTCACAAAAAAAACTGAGATTGATTGTAAATCATGAACAATTCAGTATACTTACGATCAATCTTAGTCGTAAGTTTTTTTGTGAAACCAACTCCTGGTGTCTTTTATAGTTGCTTTGCTTTGTTGAAGGCTGAACTGTGACCTGTAATTGTTTGCATCTTTGCACTTTTGACTTTTGTGGATAATTGTCTTTTTGTCAATAGTACTCATCTATTTATACATGTTTACAATGTCAAGTTTAAATAAATCTAATATCATTTTACTTGATCAAACAAAGAAAGAAAAATAGAGCAGTTTTACAATACCTGATGTCAGTTTTCTTTTTATTCCTTTACCCCCTTTGTTTCCTTTAGTTTTGGCCACTTTTACTTGTACAACCTCAGCAGTAGCACCTGTATGAACAAAATATTTTGTAAGAATTCTTTTTTTTTTATATTTATTGAAAAACAATTTTGATGACTTACACAAATCTGAACACAAAATCTATTTAATTAATCCAACAAAAATAATATACTGGTTTTTTATCATCATGTATGTGCATTATTAATATTGCATTTTCAATTTGTGCAGAGCTCTGATTCCTTGCATGGCTTTGGCTATACTTTTTGTTCTTTTTTGGCCTGTTCATTTTTTGTTTATAAGTTTTGGATTTTGGCCACAAGCATCACAGAAGAGATATTTGTTGTCAGATTGTGCATGTGTTGCAGAAAAATTTATGAATAAAAAATTATTGACATTTAATTTCATTGAACTATGAGTTAAAGGCCCAACTGATATGCAAGACAGTAACTGTAAACCATTAGGCCTCTAGTGAATTAAGGTCTGCCTGTCTTCAACATACCTTTTTTACCCCCAATCAGAGTTATTCTTTCCTTTGGTTGTGGCTTAGATCTTGGAGGTGAAGAGGAGATTGTCATTTGTTTTCTTTCTTCAAACATGGCCATTGCTTTCTCTGATTCTGTCTTTTGAGATTCTAAAATGTAATGTTTTTTTCTAATAAAACAAAATATAAATAAAAAACATCTGCCATGAACAAAACATGAGCCGTGCTTTTAATGATAGGCTTAATATCCCTTAGATGGCTATCATTACACCATCTTATATGACTGAAGGTGACTTAGCATCTGAGAAAAGAATTCAGATATAACAGTTAATGTTAAAGTAACTAAATATTTTAAATAAACAAGTTAAATGCATAAAATATCATTTAAGTACAGTTAAAATAGAAAAAAATGGATTTTTGTCTATCATAGTAGAGTCTTAAAAACTCATAAGTACCAACAATATGAAGACTATTTAATAAGTTTATGACATATTACCTTCAACGCCATGTAAACTATCTGTAAATGCTGATGTCTTTGGTTTAGGTTGAAGATTTCCCCAGGACCAGTTCCTACCTAAATGACTAGAAATAAGGATAAAAACACATTTGAATAAACTTTTATTTCTCAGCTGCATCTACAATATTTGTCATATAAATTAGCATATATATTTTATTCATATATTTAAAACAAATAATAACTTTCAGTCTGATTTCTCTATTTTTGATCTCTTTCCTTAAATGTATTTTGATTTCATATGTTTTTTCATTAAGTTTATGTAATTTTATATGATTAATAAATTGACCAAATAATGGTGTCTCAACTATCAAAACATATAGTTGACACACAGCAGGTAAGTCCAGTTGGTTTCCTGTAATACCATATTATCTAATACCTACACATATAATGATGAGTCAAGACCAGCTGGACCCCTGCCATCTCCAGGTATAATACCATCATCTATAATATCTGCTGGTGACTTAGGACTTTGTGACTGCTCCAGAGAGAGGAATACATTTTCTGCTTCTGTTTTATCCTCCTTATCTTTGTCAGTCAGTACTGTAAAAATATTTAAATTATACACTAATTTGATGGATCTCTAAATTATATAAAACAAGATAATTAAGAATTTAAAATAAAAATTTGTAAGGAAGAATATCAGGTATTTTTAACATTTTCATATACATGAAATAATCTACTATAATCTCAATTTTTCTCCAATTTCCCCGTCATGTTACTTAGTCTTTAGTTTTCTATGTTGTGTTTAGTGTAGTATTGTTTGACTGTTTGTCTTTTTCTTTGTCAGCCAAGGTGTTGTCAGTTTATTTTTGATTTACGAGTTTGAATGTCCTTCTGGTCTCTTTCAACTCTTTTCTTTTTTTAAAATGAGATTGTAGCTTATAAATGTTTATGTGTTTAACAATAGTAGGACTCTTCATGAATAAAAATAATTGAAAAAAAAGTTCTGCAGAGCATAACAAATAAGTTATATGTTCAACATTTTCTTAAAGTTTAAAGCATATTTGTGTCCAAAATACATAAAACATTTCTTTATATTTTTGTGTTGTCAAGCTGTTTCACTGACCGATTTCTTCAATCTCCTATTATTCTTAACATGTACGGCATGCCACTATGAGATTTAAACTGCTGAACAGTAATTGGTTTATACTATTAAATCTTAATATAGAAATATACACAAACAAATCAAGAAAACACCATAGCGGTGGAAAAATCAAGAAAACACCATAGCGGTGGAAAAATCAAGAAAACACCATAGCGGTGGACAAATCTTATTTAAATGTTCTTTTTTTAAAGCAGATGTAAACAAGAATGTGTCCATAGAACACAGATGCTCCATCCGCACTATCATTTGCTATGTTCCATGGACTGTAAAATTGAGATAAAAACTGTAGTATGGCATTAACATTAGAAAAATCATATCATAGGGAACATGTGTACTAAGTTTCAAGTTGATTGGACTTCAACTTCATCAAAAACTACCTCGACCAAAAACTTTGACCTGAAGAGGGACAGAAGGACGAACAAACAGATGGATAGATGAACAGACACACAGACCAGAAAACATGATGCCTATAAATGGGGCATAAAAACAAAATATATACATTTATGTCCAAGGTTACTACTGAATGCAAAGTGTTTCAGATCAATCCAATACTGTTCTACACCCTCAATACTGTCAAAATGGTATGTCTTCATCTCCAGTTGATGACCTGGAGGCATCCTCGTCTTAAAGTAACCCTGATATGATGCCCGTGTATCTACCAAGCTGGCATACTGATGTAAATAGATAAAGATCTGTAAAATATGAAAGTAATACATGTACATAAATCATCAAAGTCACTGTTTATGCGACTTAACCCTTTACCATAACGTCAGAATCTGAAAAATATTGATTTTGTCTGCCAAAAAAAATTCAAAAAGCTTTTGATGAAAAAAAAATATAGCTGACCAGCTGCAGGAAAATTGGTAAATACTTAAGACATTCATTATGTAACAAATGAATACATAAATATCAAGAGAAGCAAAAACATGTTCTTCCTGGAAAACCAAATTCATTGTGAGATGTTACACAGTATATCACAAACAAGACATACTAACCTGATCCTTCTCCTTGTTGTTAGATGTTACACAGTATATCACAAACAAGACATACTAACCTGATCCTTCTCCTTGTTGTTAGATGTTACACGGTATATCACAAACAAGACATACTAACCTGATCCTGATCCTTGTTGTGAGATGTTACACTGTATATCACAAACAAGACATACTAACCTGATCCTTCTCCTTGTTGTTAGATGTTACACAGTATATCACAAACAAGACATACTAACCTGATCCTTCTCCTTGTTGTTAGATGTTACACAGTATATCACAAACAAGACATACTAACCTGATCCTTCTCCTTGTTGTTAGATGTTACACAGTATATCACAAACAAGACATACTAACCTGATCCTTCTCCTTGTTGTTGGATGTTACACAGTATATCACAAACAAGACATACTAACCTGATCCTTCTCCTTGTTGTTAGATGTTACACAGTATATCACAAACAAGACATACTAACCTGATCCTTCTCCTTGTTGTTAGATGTTACACAGTATATCAAACTAGCTTTACTTACCTGATCCTTCTCCTTGTTGTTAGATGTTACACAGTATATCAAACTAGCTTTACTTACCTGATCCTTCTCCTTGTTGTTAGATGTTACACAGTATATCAAACTAGCTTTACTTACCTGATCCTTCTCCTTGTTGTTAGATGAACCAAATGACAAAAGTCCCATGTGACACAATCTTTGACAGTTCTCATGGAAGGCAAATATGTACTTCCTGGCAAAGAGGAGTCGCTGTGAAATCTTACACAGTATATCAAACTAGCTTTACTTACCTGATCCTTCTCCTTGTTGTTAGATGAACCAAATGACAAAAGTCCCATGTGACACAATCTTTGACAGTTCTCATGGAAGGCAAATATGTACTTCCTGGCAAAGAGGAGTCGCTGTGAAATCTTACACAGTATATCAAACTAGCTTTACTTACCTGATCCTTCTCCTTGTTGTTAGATGAACCAAATGACAAAAGTCCCATGTGACACAATCTTTGACAGTTCTCATGGAAGGCAAATATGTACTTCCTGGCAAAGAGGAGTCGCTGTGAAATCTTACAAGGCAGGAAGGAAATAGGGTATAAACATTTAACTGGATCATTAAGCCATTCCATCAATCCATCTATCTGTATAAGAAAAGGTGAATTAGAATTTGTGTATTTTGAAGATATCATATATTTACACATCATCATACAATTATAGACAGCAAATGTATTTATTCTGTATATATAGTTTTCAAGGTATTTAGAGGGATTATTGTCCAAAAATATCTACTCCATACTTGCTCCATAGTATATATCAAGTGAAAAAAAGCTGATTATACAACCCTCATATAAAGTGCACAAGTAATAATATGTTGATAAAATCTTTTTTGTTATAAATTCTATGCCTATATAATTATATAAGCACTTCCAACATTCCTGGTGCAGGTAAATACAATAATAAGAAAAAGATTCACCAAATTAATACCTGCTATTATCTCTTTTAAAACTAGCAACTATGTGAAAAGCAAGAGATATGGTGTATGAGCTTAGAACACAAAATCCCTTCTCAACACAAAATAAAATCATAGCTGTTCTTCATCTTCAGGTCAGTGAGCACTCCATTGCAAAGCTAATGCCTATACCTCACTACAAACTCAGGGCTCCCTTAGCACCAGTTACAGAGGAATTCTTGGTAAAACTTCAATAATTTGTCTTTGTTAATTTCAAGATTGGATCATTTGGCATAAATCAGAATTTGCAATATAAAGTAAAAATCATGTATGCATAAAATGACACCTCATATGCAGTGTAAATGAAATACATTTAATTGAGTAATAAAAGAGTTTGTTCTTACATATAAACCATTGTTTTCAATTGAAAATCTCCCAAATTTTAAAGAGGATGGAATGAAATGTACGTTTTTATTATTTTCCAATCTAAAGATTAACAGAAGCAGCTTTACAACTAATATTGGATGCTTTTTAAAGTTTAAGGATTACTCATTGTAATTTTAAAACTTGATGAGTATATAGGTTTTTAAAAATTACTAATTGAATTCATAGAAAAGTTACCTTATATGATACATGAACAAGTGCACAAAATAAACATAGAGGAAGCGACAGTAGTACATCACTAATCAGGCACCAACCCTTGGGATAACCTGAAATTAAATTCAATATATATATATATTCTCAATAAAGTAACAGTAAAATAATAAAATAAACAGCCTTCTTTTATTACAAATTAGAAGATTTCTTCAATTACAACTATCAAAAATTTGGTAAATAGTAAAAAAGTCTAAATTTTCTTCAGATGTGCTTTTTTTAATGTATCCAAATTTTGACAGAAAAAAACACTAAAGTCCATTTGTCAGTAAAATACAGAAAACCGAAAATATCATTTATTAAATTTTGCAATAGATTAATATATTGTCTTTAGATAATGTAACAGCGTCTGTCCAAATTTCAAAATCATGATGGTAAGATAAACTAATTGACCTCTAAAAATAAAATTAACCACAGTCTGAACCTTAATGTTGACCACACTAATAAAGGCAGTTAGGATCACTGTGTCTAGCCTCTGCAATTTTCATTTCAGGCTCAACTAAACTTTGATATAAGACTAATAATAAACAATATGTATCTGGAATGTTGATACCCTACATATATGTACCTCTGTGTTCAGGTAGTGGAGCAAGATATCTCTTCCATGTCATCTCATTTACATGTACAGGTGGGATTTTAGATTTACCCTTGGCTGAAATATCTCCACTTGATTCTTCCTTCATTCAAAATATTCATGAAATTAATATTATTTATAATAACAGTACCTAATATCATAGGTAGATTTTCGTCCAAAAGGAAAGTGCAACATTAATAAACATTTGTAAATAAAATGTTCTGAATTAGAAAATTATATACCAGTTCAATATCAAAAGTTAGCATCTCAAAAAAATGTCCTCATGAGAGACATGACAAAACTTACAGTTTTACATAAACATATTAAAGAAAGACGGCAAGTACAGATTACAGATAATAAACAAGACTATGGACAAAACAAGACAAGACATACATAGACTAAGCTTGAGTATTAGTGTATTTTACCTGAGAGCTGTCTTCTTGTGTTGTAACCTCCTCATCTGGTACCTTGCCTTGATAACCATACACTAGGTACCATAACAACTGTTGTATTATTCTTCCCCTCTGCATCTTAGCTTTGTAACCATACAGTCTAGCTGCTTTCTACAAAATAGTCAATTTTATAAGTGTATATTTGTGCTTTACTGCATAAAATATCTTTATGTACACACACACATTTGACTCAAATGACATTTCTTATCTCAACTACCTAAATAAAATTGTATCTCACTAGATTTTTACTAGATTTTTGTAAAAATAATCAGAGGTTGATTTTTCGCAGTTGCCAAGTTAGCTGGATTATGCATGAGATTATTTGTATCAATTTTATAAGTAAATCAGCAATGCATCATAAATATAAATATAAAATCATGAAAATGTAATAAAACTCAATTATTTCCAAAGAACCATATACTGATGTAAAGAAGATATTCCAAATGTTTTTACAAAACTTCACTCGAGATAATCTTTTGAAACAATTATGTTAGAGATATCTGTCCAAGGGATAAAAATGAAGAAGAAACCAAATGTTTGAGTAAATGTCTAAAATTTTAACCCTTTTTTTCTCTAAAATTAGCACACAAAGGTACATTCTTTATTGCATATTTGAATTAACTAGGTGAAAAACAGCTTGTATGCAAATTTCTTAAAAATAAATCTGAGTTGAAAAAAAAACATATTGCAAAGTCACTCTATGTATAAAAGGCATATACAAATATGCTAAGGTCAACACTAATGCACTTACTTTATCATAGATCATATCTGTAGATTTCAGTTTACTTTTAAACTCATGAAGTTTGCAAATACTTTCTCTGGCACTGTCAGGTAAACCTTCCAGTAGATCCTGTAAAATGGTAAATAAGTGTTAGTTGTATAAATTCTTTAAATATTCAACTAAATATAACATGAAACAAACTTTTATGTCTTCACCTGTGCATATTTAGTAAAATTATCAGGACTAAATTAACAAACATGGTGACTTTTTTTTATGGTGTTATGAAATATTATAATAAAAACAATAAACTAGAGGCTCTAAAGAGCCTGTGTCGCTCACCTTGGTTTATGTGCATATCATAAACGAAGGACACAGATGGATTCATGACAAAATTGATGGTGATGCATTTGTAGATCTTACCTTACTGAACCTTCTTGCTGCTTACAATTATCTCTATCTAATAAACCTACGAATCTATCCAAGTAGTTAAAATCTTTTGTAAAAATTTACAAAATTTACAAAATTTATGAAAATTGTTAAAAATTGACTATAAAGGGCAATCACTCCTGAAGAGGTCAATTGACCATTTTGATTATGATGACTTGTTTGTAGGTTTTACTTTGCTGTACATTATTGCTGTTTACAGTTTATTTCTATCAATAATAATATTCAAGATAATAACCAAAAGCTGCAAAATTTTTCTTCAAATTACCAATTCAGAGGCAGCAACCCAACAACAGGTTGCCTGATTGGTCTGAAAATTTCAGGGCAGAAAGACCTTGACCTAAGGAACAAATTTTTCCTGTCAGATTTGCACTAAATGCTTTGGTTTCTGAGATTTTAGCCAAAAACTGCATTTTATCCTATGTACTATTTTTAGCCATCTTGGTTTGCAAGCCAGGTCATCGGACACGTTTTTTTCAACTTGATACCCTAATGATGATTGTGGACAAGTTTCTCAGTAGTTTCAGAGGAGAAGATTTTTGTAAAAGATTACAAAAATTGACGAAAAATTGACTATAGAGGGCCAAGTATGGTTAAATTTGGCCCAGTAGTTTCAGAGGAGAAGATTTTTGTAAAAGTTAACGACAAAGGACAACGACGACGATGACAGACGGCGGACGCCAAGTGATGAGAAAAGCTCACTTGGCCCTATGGGCCAGGTGAGCTAAAAATACTTTCCTACCTTGCATGGTTTCTTTGCTACTGGAGGTTTTTTCTTGTGTGAGTTTTTCAGACTTTCTTTAGATACACTGAATGACTTTAATTTAGCTTGTTCTATAGCACTCTTAACAATATTGTCTGTAGGTTGTATACTGGGATCACAATAAAACTGCAACTACAATATTATAATACAAGAAAATTAAAAGATCTATGTACGGTCATCACATTTAGAATATATTATACATATGAATTTTTAAATGATATTTGTCATAACTTTCCAATGAAATTTGAACATTCTGTTTAAGATTTACAGTTATTTCTATTGTAAAGTTGAAGTTTAAAATGCACTTAGAACAGGTAGACAAGGGTCATCTACAAATTATTGGACATTTGATTTGTACTTACTAATTTAGTATTATCTCCTGCACCAATGATAGTTTTGATGCATCTCACTTTTCCCTGTTTCACTAGAATGTGTAGAAGAGTATTTAGTGTTTTCTTATCAATCTGAAAGGAACTTCCTTCTGTTTTCTCCTTTGCTCTTAAATTCTGTAAATAATGAAGAGAAAGTATGAAAATATATAATGAGAGTTTGGAATGTTTTTCACACAAAGTTTAAGGGACATACCTACTTTTGAACCCGTATTTTTCAAAATCCTCCATCCTCAACTGTGACTAAAAAGTAATTTGCAACCTTAGCTGTATTTGGCAAAACTTTTAGGACTTTTGGTCCTAAATGCTCTTCAACTTCGTACTTTGTTTGGCCTTTTTAACTTTTTTGGATTTGAGCGTCACTGACGAGTCTTTTGTAGACGAAACGTGTATACTAAATTTAGTCCTGGTATCTATGATGAGTTTATTTGAATCTGCATGAATTTCAAACTTGCAGTAATTAAACAAATATATACATAATGTTTTCTAAAGAGATTATTTTAATGGGCCAATGGAAAGTGATGGAACTAAAAGAACTGACCTTTATCAAATGGAAGACATTCTCTATCAACTTAGCATCTCTGATTGCCTCCAGTAACCAGGACATTCTTTTAAAATGCTTCCCTGTCTGTATGCTCTCTAGAAAAGAAAGTTTTGATTGTATATTGTTTACAAATCAAATATAAAAATCAAAAGCTAATAAAGCAGAAACATGTTTGATACTTGTAAAAGAAACAACAGAAATCACAGTTATTCTACATTTATGTTGATGTAGGTGAATGTATGGTTAAAACTACCACTTGGGTAAGAAGCTGATAAATAAATTCCTGACTTCAACATTATCACCAGAAATGTTTCATCATTTCTTAATGTAAATGATAAAAAACCACTCTTTTTTCTTACTTTTAGAGGTCACTTTCTTTATATTTATAAAATTTTATTGTGGCCAACACATTTTTTATACAAAAAACTTGAAAACATAAATTCAAAGAACATTATATTTTTACAGTGTTATTTCCAACCAGGTGTTATTGATTGTGTACCATATCAAAATTTGCATTCTGCCCTAAGACAGAAAAAACTTACCAGAGACCTAATATTCTTACCCTTCTTCTGGAATTTTCTCCTAACATTAGGAGAACCATACATATTCTGCTCTGATTTGATATGTGGAAATTCTGACACATCATCCAGGAAACTGCTTTCCATTGATACTTCTGAAATTTCTTGGGAAGATGAATTTATTCCTTCCATAATACTTTCAATATTATCAGTTGATTCATCCATTATTATCTCTTGTTTTATAATTGGTGTACTTGTTAACATTTCTGTAGATATGCTCTGATTCCCCAGTAGTTCATCCTGAGTAGTTTCTGCAGCTGTAACAAAATTAATATGGTATAATACCAGAACTGAAAGCAATATGTAATATTCCAGTGCAAATTTTTCGACATATTATGTAGAATATAAAAAGCCAGTAATCTTTAATTGCAATTTACCTTAAATAGTTGGTCTATATTTTTTATAACAAGCAATTTATTTTTGATGCAAAAACACATTTAATGTGTAAAACTTTTTATTTAAAAGAAGAAATTTATATAATTTGAGCTCATGTGAACCTACTATTATTGTACAAGGACTGAAGTAACAATTGGTTATTGCCATTGATGTTACTTTCCATAACTTGAATTATAACTTGACATGTATTGATAATCAGGTATTTTAAAACCTACATTCTGTCGTAACTTATATTTTTGTTATTGCATAAGGTCATGCTTTTCTTAGACTGCATAATATGATGTTTTAAAACAAATCCCATGTAAGTGTACTGATGAATATTTTGGTCTGAAAGAAATATCCTATCTATTCAATAAATTTTAGAAATAGCTTTAAGTAATTGCTAGTATAATTTTTGAACTTTAACACTAACATTTTTTTGAAGATTTCCTCTTTATTAGTTTTCCTCCATATATATTTTGGCCACAAATAATTTGACCAGTTGAATACTTTCATCCTACTTACTTTCATTAAGTCTTGCTTCTCCATATTCATCCTCGGGTTCCTCTTTCTTAATCAGCTCCAGGAATTTACCCTGTTCTGAATAATACTCCTGCAGAACGTTACTTTCATCCTTAAATTTCTTAGCAATGTACCTGGAAATAATTGATTATCTTCTTAAAGAAATTGACATAGCACCACTACTTCTAAAACACAAGACCTTACAACATACACAGTCTTGTTTATCAATATTGAACTTAATGTTATCTTGCTGTTCCTATTTCTTTCTATAACCTGACTATTATTTATTATTTCAGTAACAGAATATGTATTTTATGTAAATTCCACTAGTGGAAGAAAAAAACTTTGTTAATTTTTCTACATAAATAAGATTAAAAAGACAAACCCTAATACGTTTTTTGCAATAAAAGCTGGTAGCCTGCTATAGCCTACTACTTTTGCATGACTAGCCTGCCACTTAAGAAAAAAACTGAAAAATTGTTATTCGCTTAACATATTGTAGCTTTTAAATATAATAGTTCAACAAACATGATCTCACTGTATTCTTTTAACCTTGCCCATGTCCACTACCACATCTACAACACTACCTGACCTAATCAAAGCTTTACATATAGCTCTACCATCATAGTAATCTACTTACTGTATCCTTTTAACCTTGCCCATGTCCACTACCACATCTACAACACTACCTGACCTAATCAAAGCTTTACATATAGCTCTACCATCATAGTAATCTACTTACTGTATCCTTTTAACCTTGCCCATGTCCACTACCACATCTACAACACTACCTGACCTAATCAAAGCTTTACATATAGCTCTACCATCATAGTAATCTACTCACTGTATCCTTTTAACCTTGCCCATGTCCACTACCACATCTACAACACTACCTGACCTAATCAAAGCTTTACATATAGCTCTACCATCATAGTAATCTACTTACTGTATCCTTTTAACCTTGCCCATGTCCACTACCACATCTACAACACTACCAGACCTAATCAAAGCTTTACATATAGCTCTACCATCATAGTAATCTACTCACTGTATCCTTTTAACCTTGCCCATGTCCACTACCACATCTACAACACTACCTGACCTAATCAAAGCTTTACATATAGCTCTACCATCATAGTAATCTACTCACTGTATCCTTTTAACCTTGCCCATGTCCACTACCACATCTACAACACTCCCTGACCTTATCAAAGCTTTACATATAGCTCTACCATCATAGTAATCTACTTACTGTATCCTTTTAACCTTGCCCATGTCCACTACAACATCTACAACACTACCTGACCTAATCAAAGCTTTACATATAGCTCTACCATCATAGTAATCTACTTACTGTATTCTTTTAACCTTGCCCATGTCCACTACCACATCTACAACACTACCTGACCTAATCAAAGCTTTACATATAGCTCTACCATCAAAGTAATCTACTTACTGTATCCTTTTAACCTTGCCCATGTCCACTACCACATCTACAACACTACCTGACCTAATCAAAGCTTTACATATAGCTCTACCATCATAGTAATCTACTTACTGTATCCTTTTAACCTTGCCCATGTCCACTACCACATCTACAACACTACCTGACCTAATCAAAGCTTTACATATAGCTCTACCATCATAGTAATCTACTTACTGTATTCTTTTAACCTTGCCCATGTCCACTACAACATCTACAACACTACCAGACCTAATCAAAGCTTTACATATAGCTCTACCATCATAGTAATCTAGACACATCATCTTAGTGAGTTCAGCCCTGTTTACACCCTGTGGGCCAGCTGATTCCACTGCCATTAGTCCTTGACATAACAGAGGTCTCTCATAAATGTAAGCATAGGGCTTTAACTCTGAAAAAAAGAATTTTAAAAGTGCAAGTTTAGCAATGTGTATGGTTGTATGCATGGCAAAAGACAGACTGAGGTTACAGCCGATTGCATTGAGTGTGTAGGTAAAGGTACTATCTTTGGTTAGCTTGCTTGCTAGCTGAACTGTGAAGTCATTATAAGGTAAGGTATATTGCCCTCCTTTCGAAGTAGCCTAGTCCTACAGACAGATAGATTGGTTATCTGTCGGACTAGTCTACTCTTAAAAAAGGGTAGTTTACATAACCTAATAATTACTTCACGGTTCAGCTAACAAGCAAGCTAACCAAAAATAGAACATTTACCTACACACTCAATGCAATTGACAGTAACCATTATAACTTTCACCATTAGAGCTGGAGTATACAAAAGTCTATAGGACTATTAAATATAAATCATTTTTTTTGGCCACGGTGGCTGTATAAATTTATGTTGACACTTCATCAACAAATGTTTTAAGTTTTCTTGACAGGGAATGTAAGTGTATGATGAAATAAGAAATTATAGGTTACCTTTCTAATATTTACAAGAAAACTTCAATCTGGCAAAAAATTGATTTCCTTAATATGGTATAAACAAATTCCTAATATCAAAAGCTTTTCAGAACTCCATTATATATTATAATAATTGCTACCTCTCTTTGTGTCCTCTCCCTCAGTTTCCTCATCCTCTTCTCCAACCTCATCATCAGATTCCTCATCACTGGCAGAACTTGGCATTCTAGTACACTCAATTACACGTAAATGTTTTTCCGATATTTTGTTCCTGAAAAAAAATGTGTGCAAAATCTGAAAAAGAATATGGTTCCATACGACCATAGGCACTTTACCCTCCTTCTAAATTTGGTTTATAATTTAGAGTTTAATTCACAACTAACCTGTGAAGTTGGTGTGATCATAACTCAATGGTCAGCAACCTTTAAAAAGATTCCTATAACAGCTAGCACATTTGAATCTGTGTTCTGAATATTGTGCTGTTTTTCAATTCCTTCTTCAAGTAACTGATCATGATCAATCTGTTGATAACTTTTTATTGTGTGTTTACTTTGATTACATATGGACATGATAGGAAAAGGGGAGGGTTAACCCCTATATATTTTGTGCCTGCACAAAGTGAGATTACCTTGAATTAGCATTGTTTGTTGTTGTTTGTCATTGTTCTATTTTTTGGGCTTTTTTCTTCTTCAAAAGAGTAGGATTTGGGGGTTGATGTGGTCTTATTCTGACCTGGGTTTTTTTTTTTACAGAATATGGCTTGATTTATTTTTTGTGGATACCAATTCTCTTGGATTAAGGGAAAATTGTGTTTTCATTGATATTTGATTTCATGTACAGGCCTACAATAAATTTGAACAAACATTGAATTTTTATTAAATTTGTGTTACTTTTGGCAATGAAATTAATGAAGTATTTTATAAGTGAAACGAAAAATCCCTTAATTTGGCATATTTTTTAGACTTTCATATCATATTCATCATGTGTAGTAAGTTTCAAATTGATGTGATCACAATTTCATGGTAAATTACTTTAAACTAAAACATTAACCTTATTAGAATAACTCATTAGTTAAAACCCATATTTGTAGTTTTAGAATTTTTTTCTTTCTTTAAAAAATTACTTATCCTACAAATAGATATAAAAAGATGTGGTATCAGTGCCAATGAGACAACTCTCCATCCAGGTCACAATTTGTAAAAGTAAACCATAATAGGTCAAAGTATGGTCTTCATACCAAATACTAAATACCTCTTTTTAACAAATGACTTGAACACTATCTATAGCAACCTACTTTGTCATATATTCTTTCTCCTTGGCATCAGGAAACATTTCTCTGTACAGTATAAGATATGTTTTGAAGACCTTCTTGTAAGTTTTGTACACTTTCTTAAATGATTTCTCTTCTATGTGCTGAAAAGATATATATATAGATATCCCTATAAAACAGTAATTTCAAACAGTATTTCATCGATTTTGACAATAAGACCAATAAAATCATTTAAATGAGGTGTGTAAATAAACTGTTACTTACTAAGTAGCATATTTTTGGAAAGAATTACTTAATTGATAAAAGAAAATATTGTTTTTAAATAACATTTAACATTTTGAATCAAAATTCTAGAATATGAACATTAACCCTCAAATAGATTATACTTTCTCGGATATATTATCATTTCCTTTGCAAATATTTAGATTTAGTACAAATACTGGTAAATAAATTCTTCTGCACTTGTTCATAATTACAACTGATGTTCCTCCCTGAATTTTTTTTTTACTGTGTAACTTTGAAAATGATATAAATATATATTGATGCTGCCATACAGAAATATTAGAGCTCTCTACTGCTATCTTAAAATAATATATTTCAACTTTTATTTTTAACTCACCAAGTCATTTCTAGTTTTGGATATAATTTCTCTATGATTTGGTTTCTCCAATAAATATGTGGCTATTTGTGAAGCTATGATAAAGTTCTTCGAATTGACAACTTTGAAAAATCTGGTAAGATGAAACATCTTTCTCATCAAGTGCTTATGTGACTTAGATAAAACACTAACATCCTACAAAGAAAAAAGACATGGCATAATTTAAGGGAAAAAAATGTTTTTTGAGTTGCTGCTTATTTATAAATATGAACCAAAGCTCCCCCTGTGAGATTTCATATAACATAAAAAAATGGAATAATGAAAATGCATCAAATAGGCAAGTCAATTAAGATCAAGCTTGCAGAAGTTTCTTTTTCTTTTCATATCATTCATCCTACTACAAACCTTCATCAGTCTTCACGCTTAACCACAGACCCAGTCACAGACTCAGCCTCTTAGGCTTTTAAAATTGTTTCTAGCCTGTAAAAATCATCCCTACAGGCCAAAAGAATCAAACTAAATATTTTTTCCAAAAAATTGAGCCAAGGGCCTGTAGATTCAAAATTGTTTGGTGAAGACTGCCTATTTTACAGAATTAGTAATATGATTGGACTAATATGAATTTCAACTTCATTTCTTTAAAGTCTTTTTGTAGAACAGGTACATAATTTTCATATCATTGTTGTCAATAAATGCTTTTAGCCTTACCTGTTTCTTAATGATTCCTAGCCTGACTAGTTTAATTGTATGATAAAACAATGTTTTACTGGGCATCTTAAAGACTTCTAAACTGACTGGTCCAGCTGATAATTCTCCACTGTATCTTCCTCTATAAATTATATATATATTTTATATATCAGCTGCTATTTCAGAAATCACTTGTATTAGTTGACCTACTAAGTGTTTTAAACTGAAGAGATTGGCCAAATTTTTTTGGAGTCAGATAAATTTTGTATTTGGATATTTGACATTACAGGGACTTTACTATGGACAAATTGCTGCATTCAAATAAACATAACAAATTTTTAAATTGCTGCATGCAAACAGAGCTTTTACAATTCAAAATGGGAGTTTTAAATTGTTTGTGAAACAAATCCTGTAGCAATCTACACGATCATAAAAATTGACAAAAATTACAGAATTTACAATAAGTAATAACCTTCCTATTCTCTCTAGAACACAGTATGTTAAATCAATCCAGCTATAATTACCTTCCTACTCTATCTAGAACACAATATGTTGAATCAATCCAGCTATAGGTCGGATCAAAAGTTATATAATTACCTTCCTATTCTCTCTAGAACACAATATGTTGAATCAATCCAGCTATAGGTCGGATCAAAAGTTTTACCCAACAAAGCTTCATTTCTCTGTCTTTGTGAGGCAACAACAACAAGCTTCTCTCCAAATCTATAAACAATAACATTTAAATTGTGAATGAGCAAGGCTAACAAATTCAGAAACTCTACCCCATTTTTACTAATACAGAAAGTCAATGATGTTTTGCCATGGCAGACCAAAACACATTTAGATAAAATATGAAGAAGTGCACAAAAACATTTGGAACTGAAATTTTCCTGAACATTTCATGGAAATCAAGTTGCACTCTTCACTGAACAGTTCATAAAGGCTAATACCACTATATTCCTTACTTTATACTTAGGAAAACTCTCATATTAACTCTTAAATGGTAACCACCAAAGGTACTGGTAATTTGGTATCATTGTCATTCGTGTATCACAGTATATATTTTCAATTTTTGGTATAGTACATACATATTGTATTTTTGTATAGTATTTTTGTATTTTATATGTCATTTATGTACAACGCCATTGAATACATATTGTATATGTAGAAATAGGCGTTTAATTAAGTTTTAATGTTTCATGTTTCATTGTCAGAAACCAAGTAAAAGCTATGACACAAAGTGAATGTTTGTGGTTTCAAACTGAAGAAATAGATTGAAAACAAGTTGAATGCTTGTGGTTTTAAAATGTTGAAATAAAAAGAAATACTTTATGACTGGAAAAAAAAGTTTTTATATCTTCTTGCAGGATTTTTTTCTTTTAAAAGTTTGGATTGGATGAACAACAATAAATGGCATTGTCAGACAGATATTGTTCTATCTGGAAATATAAAATTGAATGTAAATACTTTGAGTTCAATTTGTGAAATTTCCACAGTGAACGAAGAGAATATTTTCAATAATTTATGTACTGTTCTCAATCTGATGGGAAATTTTGACAGATTAAGAAAGGGTTTTAAGATAATAAATAGTACAAATCCAAGACTATATCAAAACAAAAAGAATTTCAACACAAAGATTGTGTGAGAATTTCATAAATATCTTCAATAAAATTTTAAAAAGTCTCCTGAAACAAATGACAGCAAACCTGTAAATTAATGAAACCACAAACGAAAAAATGCCATTTTGTTAATATGTAAGTATTGGGAAGAATTATATGTTTCCATGCCAACCTTTCAATAACTTTATCCAGTGACATAAGTAGTTTGCCAGCACTAACAATTTCATCAGTAACAGAATATCTTGTATGAAATGTAGAACATGATCCAATCACACCGTCCTGGTTTATACAGGTGACAGGGTAAGCTTCTGTGTGGTGGGTATCCTGAAATTATAATCAAACAGTAAAAAACACAGAAAACAGTTCTACAAACATATCAGATTTGTATGCCCCTATTTTATTGTGTGTATTGAATAAGGTTTGATTGGTACTATGATATAATGCTGATGTTTCCTGTGAAAGAAGATGAAGTCTATATAATTCATTATTGGTATCTATACATAGATTTTGCAAAATTAAAACTAGTTAAATGTTCCAAGGCAATTGATTATTTTTATATTTTACAAATAATAAAAATATACCAAAAATAGTTATCATTTAAAAACAATCCATAACTTTTCACTACCCTACATCATCTGCTTAATGAAAGAAGGCTGAACAGTAGATAACTCCAGTGAACTCTTTACCAAATAGCCAAAATCAAATGAATGTTCAGCATTATTTCTGTTGAAAAGGTCACTAGAAATGTATTCATTGTTGATCCTCTTGTTATGATTCATTTTTTATTTCATTTTTAATGTAAACAAAGACTCCTTATTAAATCAAAAGAGAGAAACGGTACTGGAAAAGATTTCTGAGCTTTTATGGAAGTCTGGAAAAATGTTAATGATTTTGGAATCATTAGTATTTGAAAACATTAGTATATCGATTTTCTACTGCTATTGATGACTTCATCCTCATTTTTTTATGTCCTTTTGCTTAAAATAAAAATATTCTTATATTCTCATCCCTGCCTACCATAAATATGAAATACATGCCATTAGTTTTCTATCTAAGGATTATAATTCTAAACAGTTCACGTTTGTTACTTGAAACTTTTCTAGAATTGTTTCTAAATTTCTATCTTAAAATTCTAAATCCAAAACAGTTCAAGTCTTTTACTATAAATATTTAAAAACTAAAATAAAAGTTTGATATTTATTGCATATGTTTTCGAAAAGCCCAGTGAGAATCAAAGCTTTTTTTTATTACAGCATTATTGTATGCTTTGTATATTACAAGAATTCACAAATAACAACATATTACATGATATGAAGATCAAATAAAGCCATGTTGATTCAGATTGAACAACAATGCTTAAAAAGTTCTGCCCATCTTTCATGAACAGCAATAAGCAGATATTGTGAATGAAAATACAAACATAGAATAGAAACTGAATAGAAAGCAAGAAGTTTAATGTCTCAAAGATTAAATATAAAAGCAATCATCAAAAAGGTATTGCAGCAAAATGGATTGTTAATAGTCAGATACAGGTCTTCAGGCAAATACAATTAATACAATAATTCTCCTTGTTTAAAGGTAAACCATTCAAATACTAAAACTTCAACCACCAAACAAAAAGACTTACCTCAAAGGCCTAAAAATTTGAAACTTTCATTTAAGTGTCACAAATAACCTACTTTCCTAAATAAAAATAAACTTGATGGCTGGATGTATATGTGTTTATCATCCAGTGACAAATATTACATTGATATCAGGACAAGAAAGTTCAATTCATTGACCACTTTGGACAAGTCATACATACTGCATTGCTTCAACAGAAATCATTCAAGAGTTAATAGAAATAAGAAGATGTGGTATGAGTGCCAATGAGACAATTCTCCTTTCAAGTCACAATGTGTAAAAGGTAAACAATTATAGGCCAAAGTACGGCCTTCAACAGATAGCCTTGACTCACACTGATAGATAAAGACTGCTACACTTTTATCCACATAAAAGTTTGATTTTAAAATAAAGCACTAATTTTAATTCTTTAAAAAGTGTATTTCCATAAAGATATAAATTCACTACAGGATGTTGGATATTCACCTTGAATCTTAATGGGCAAACTTGCAAGTTAAAATTGACTACCATACAAGGCAGGATTACTTTTCAACTGTGAAGAAAATAAACACTGTAATTACAATGAATATCTTTTATAGCTGTAGTCACACAAAGAGTTTTTTTTGTGCATCAGATGTCCATCTTAGATTTCAAGCAATCTATATCAAACAATACTATACTATACCTGGTTTAATTCTACCATATGTCCACTCTCTGGGTCAACAAAGTCCATTCGATTGAAGATGTCCAAATCCGGTCTTGGTTCAGGTAGCTCATAGTAGACAAACTCTGATACTGTTGTCAACTGTCGCCATAGAAACGCTTTAGATTTCTCATCAAGTTTGATAACAAAACCAGGCCTTTTTGCAAGTCTTTTCCATAGTGTGTTCACTGTTATACCTGTATTGTGAAAAAAAATACATTTGGGGTACATCTTTATATTAGTTATGGACAATTTATTTACAGTTTATAGTATATATTTTTAATCTGCAAATTCTCATAGAGTTCTCATTAAGAAATAAGTCCTTAAATAGGACATTAAAAGTTAAAAAAAAAAAAAAGAATAGAAAGACAATGCAAACTGTCTAATTTTATAGTTTAGAGAAATAGTTCGTGTCTTTTTTTCCAGTGATACCAGATATCAGATAATGATATTCATTATAATATATATATTTATAGGTATTTCACTTTCTGATTCCAAAAAAAGCCGACTGTAGCAATAAAGTTTTGCATGAATTTGAAATATTTTTCATGAGGTTTAATCATATTTTAATCTGTAACATTCCTTTGCAGGATTCTTATATTTACTGTTATTGTGTCTTGTTTGAAATCAATAATGTAAGTATGCCACAAAATAAGCAAGCATGTTACTGGAATTCTTTGCATGTACCATAAAAATGATCAAAACTGATAGAAAAAACAAAAACAAACGGGGTTTAAAAAAATTGTCAAGCATGACATTACAGAAGGTTTTATTGCAGTATTCCACTTTATACACATACAAGGGTACCTTTTTTAACAAGAGGCTCTCAAGAGCCTGAATCGCTCACCTGAATTTTTTTGGTTTAATCTCTCATCAATGATTATTTTGGCTTTTCAATTTATTTAAATGTTCTTTGAATCGTCCTATTTTCTTCAAAAGCAAAAAAAAATCATTTTCTCCTATGTTCTATTTTAGCCATAGGAGCTATGTTTCTTGACATACAAGGAAATGAAATATAAAATTTATACTAGATACTCTGAAACTCTGAAACTCATTTAGCCTAAGTTTGGCTGAAATTGATACAGCAGTTTCATAAGAGAAGATTTTTTAAAGGAAGTCAACATGATGAACAAATTGTGAAAAAAGTCTTTAAAGGGCAATAACTCCTAAAGAGGTCAATTGACAATTTTGGTCAAATTGACTTATTTGTAGATCTTACTTTGCTGATCATATTTGCTGTTTACAGTTTATCTTTATCTATAATAATATTCAAGATAATGACCAAAAACTGCAAAATTTCCTTAAAATTACCAATTAAGTGGCAGCAACCCAACAATTGGATGTTTGATTCATCTGAAAATTTCAGGGCTGATAGATATTGACCTAATGAACATTTTTACTCGTGTCAGATTTGCTCTTAATGCTTTCGTTTTTGAGATATAAGCCAAAAACTGCATTTGACCCCTATGTTCTATTTTAAGTAACGGCGGCCATGTTTTTTGACGGATCAAAAATCAAAGCACACACTTTGTGCAGGATAATCTAAGGAACAACCATGCTAAGTTTTAACCAAATCCATTCAGTAGTTTCAGAGGAGAAGATTTTTTAAAGTTAGCAAATATGATGAACAAATTGTGAAAAATTGTCATTAAAGGACAATAACCCCTTAAGGGGTCAATTGACAATTTTGGTCATATTAACTTATTTGTAGATCTTACTTTGCTGATCTTTTTTGCTGTTTACAGTTTATCTTTATCTATAATAATATTCAAGATAATGACCAAAAACTGCAAAATTTCCTTAAAATTACCAATTAAGTGGCAGCAACCCAACAATGATTTGTTTGATTCATCTGAAAATTTCAGGGCTGATAGATCTTGACCTAATGAACATTTTTACTCCATGTCAGATTTGCTCTAAATGCTTTCGTTTTTGAGATATAAGCCAAAAACTGCATTTGACCCCTATGTTCTATTTTAAGTAACGGTGGCCATGTTTTTTGACGGATCAAAAATCAAAGCACACACTTTGTGCAGGATAATCTAAGGAACAATCATGCTAAGTTTTAACCAAATCCATTCAGTAGTTTCAGAGGAGAAGATTTTTTAAAGTTAGCAAATATGATGAACAAATTGTGAAAAATTGTCATTAAAGGACAATAACCCCTTAAGGGGTCAATTGACAATTTTGATCATATTAACTTATTTGTAGATTTTACTTTGCTGATCTTTTTTGCTGTTTACAGTTTATCTTTATCTATAATAATATTCAAGATAATGACCAAAAACTGCAAAATTTCCTTAAAATTACCAATTAAGTGGCAGCAACCCAACAATGGTTTGTTTGATTCATCTGAAAATTTCAGGGCTGATAGATCTTGACCTAATGAACATTTTTACCCCATGTCAGATTTGCTCTAAATGCTTTCGTTTTTGAGATATAAGCCAAAAACTGCATTTGACCCCTATGTTCTATTTTAAGTAACGGCGGCCATGTTTTTTGACGGATCAAAAATCGAAACGCACATTTTGTGCAGGATATACTAAGGAACAATCATGTTAAGTTTCATTCAAATCCATTCAGCAGTTTCAGAGGAGAAGATGTTTGAAAAATTGTTAACGACGACGACGACGTCGACGACGACGACGTCGACGACGACGACGACGACGGACGCCAAGTGATGAGAAAAGCTCACATGGCCTTTTAGGCCAGGTGAGCTAAAAATCACAATTCTATATAATTTGTGAATTTGTATACTTTATATTATAAAGGCAGACTATGGTTGTGTGTTTTTGGTGGATGTTGGTGTTGATGCTATGATTGTTAATGTTTGCTTCTATCTATATTTGTTCTGAAAATTTAAAATTTAATGTTTACTTTATTGTACATGTTGTATAGATTGATTGATGATTGCTTTAATGTACAGTGGCAAATATTTAATGTATGTTCAGGAAAATTTGACAATAAATAAAATAAGTAGGTCCTGTAAAACAGGGATAAAGGTTGGGTGGACTACCACTGGCAAATAAGAGTAAATTGGATAGAAATCTAAACTTATTCATGCAATAGGCAATAGACACACTATGGTATGTTACCTCTGGACGTCTTTTGGTAAATAGTGTTGGTTTGATGTTTCATTGAGATATACCTTCTATTTATTTTTATTCAAACTAAATATCAAAGAGCTGAAAGCTCTGAGGAACAATGACGCCACTGTCTCTAATATTGGGATAGTTTTTATGCAAGTCTTGATTTTCACATACCTTAATTAGTTTAACAATGCAACATGTCTCGTAAGCATATAATTGATATTTGTATATGTGTGTGTATGAAGTGAAGGTGACAACTGGCTGTGTTTTTTTTAAGACAAATGAATAGGTCAAGACTACCTGAATTGTACAAATAAATACCGTAGAAAGGCTTGTATATTTCTCACTGGTACATAGTCTGAATCCGTGTCCGTTCGCGCCCATTCACGTTTGCGCCCACTCATGTTCGCCCCCTTTCACTTTCACACCCTACATGTTCGCACCCAATCTTAATTGGTTTTGTGTTTAATAACTCTGTAAGCAAGTGTTTTCTTATAAGTATAATTGTTGTCATTGTCTCAAAAATAAAGTGTTGAATAAATCTTAATCATGTTTTGGATAGGGTATATTAAAAATAATAACAACCCTTTCTAAATAAAGTGGTATTTTGTCAACGTTTTATTTTGTGTTGAATAACTCTTAATCATGTTTTGGTTAGTGTATTGCTATAACTTAATTTCATTGACTTGTTTCAAAATGAAGTGAGATTCTGACTATGTTTTTTTCTGTGTGTTGAATAAATTTTATCATGTTTTGGTTATAATAGTGGATTGCTATATTTTAGTTCCTATATTTTATTGCTTCGTTGTTTCAGATCAAAGGGACCAAGCTGTTAAAAACAATTATCTTTTGTGTTTTTCCTTTAAAACCTTCAATGTTTTACTCATACCAAGCTATAAATACATTCAGTATTTACACCAAAGCAATTTAAAACAACAATCATGATTTTCCAATTATTCAACTTGACTTTGAATTAAAATCGGGCACGAATGAGTAGAGTGCGAACGGACCTTGGGTGCGAACGTGCGAGCTGCGAACACGTAGGGTGCGAAAGTGTATTGGGCGCGAACAGACCTGATACCACAGTCTGAACCCCCTTCTCCCACAAAATATTAAGTAAATAATCTTTTTGTTACTGTTATCAAAGGTCTAATGAAACTCAGGTAATTTCAAACATTTGTCAAAGAATTCTAGTCAAACCGGTACCTGGTTAAATTGGCACCTGGACAAATCAGCACCTGGTTAAATCGACACCTGCTATAGTCAATTCGTCACCCATGTTAAATATATATTTTTAACAGTATTTTAAGCAAAGAGAGTAAAAATAAGAAAGGGGTTGCCAGAATTTTTTTCAGTATTTAAGCAAAAAGGGTTAAATACTAACTTTCACATTTTTGGGTGTTCATGTACATTTTGTATATATTTATTTTTCTCAACTAAATGACTTTTTTGGTGTATTTTAAATGATATATAATGTATATATGAGTAGTCCAAATAATTATTACGTCTGGCAAGGCTTTTTTTATTTCATTCTGGGACACCTTCCTATGACCGCAAGGCTATGCTAATTTTTTTCTGGGACGCCCAGAAAAAAAAAATATCCTACCCAGACGTCATAATTATTTGGACTAATACATGAGATATTGGATATTTTTATGCATTATTTTAACCAGTTGAGCATTTTACAGGATTGTTGGTTTAATGCTGTTTAAATTTTACTGAAAAAAACACCTTAAATTTGCTAATTATTTGGCATGAAAGTTTGATTTATTGAAAGGGACTCATAGTTTTCCATTTTATTTTAATAATTGTCTAATTGTTAAAACAACAGTTGGGTAAGGGATTCTTTGTTTACCTTTATACACAACAACATATTCACTTTGGTTTCCTTATTTACCTAAATACACAACAACATATTCACTATGTACTTGGTAACATTTATTAATTAATTGAATAGAAAATATTATAACAAATATTATTGGATGCCGAATTGACGTCAAATAGGTGCCGATTTGACTAGATGCCAATTTAACCAGGTGCCGACTTAACTTGTACGTTTCAATTCCTCTGCGATCGTTTGCGGTATTTTCTTGAGAAAACCTATTTTCCATCATCAAAGAGAAGAAACTGCTTGAAAATGATTCTGGAACGCTTCATGATTGTTAAAATAAGTTTAATTCACTCAAATAACAATTTTGAAACTTGCGATGTTTAAACAGGAAGTTTCAAAAGCACGTGTAAAAGAAAAAACTAACCGGTGAGAGTGGAAATCCGTACATGACAAATATCACTATAGTACGACTTTGAAAGTAAAACAGTTCCATCCTTTTGTAAAACAGTCTTTAATATACCTATCACATTAATGTTTGAAGGGTCTTAAGCTTATTGAAACCATATAAGTCGGTATGAAACACCAAAACGGAATGAACAATAACCGATTACGTTTTGTAGTTTACAAATTCTAAACTGGTTCCCGTCAAACTACAACACTTTGTTCGAGTGTAGTGGAATACAAGCAGGAACCAGTTTGTTTGTATAGTAAATTATGAAACCGAGTGTAAACTGGTTCCTGGCTGATAACTACACAATGATCATGCATAATGATAACACAAGCAGATTCCAGTTTGTATGGAAAATAGTAAATACGAAACCAAGCGCGGTAGGCAGAGAAATGTTATGAAGTTCAGGTCGGCAGTTATGGAACAATGACTGCGTCATTTTCCAAAAATTATTCCAAATAAAGTCATAATTCTTTTTCTTGGCCTTCTATTTAGCTAATCCTGAAAATTTGTTTTATACAAACCCTCTAAACCTTCTAAAGCTATTTCATCAACTACAGCTGTCAGGTAATTCAAATCCATCTGAGAAAAAAAGAATACATGATCATAAGAAGGAACAATTTGCTTATTGAATTCAGATCTTATACTATCTGAAACATAGAGAATAAAAAAATAGCCAGTTATGTGGTCAATGTATATATTCACTAGTTCACTAGTTCATGTAGTTCAACATCTAATAAATGGTACTGCTCTATATATATTCACCTTTTTAATTATACCCCAATTGAACTACTGTGTTTCTTAACTATTTTTCATCTTCATTGATTATAAATTCTGGACAAGGAAAATAAATATAATTCTGAATGTATGTGCCTGTCACAAGTCAGGAGCCTGTAATTTAGTGGTTGTCATTTGTTTATGTTTTTCATTAATTTTTTGTGCATAAATTATGCCGTTAATTTTCTCCTTTGAATTGTTTAACATTGTCATTTCAAGGCCTTTTATAGCTGACTATGCGGTATGAGCTTTGCTCATTGTTGAAGGCGGTACGGTGACCTATAGTTGTTAATTTCTGTGTCATTTGGCCTCTTTTAAAGAGTTCTCTCATTGTTAATCATACCACATCTTCTTTTTATATGAATAACAAATTTATCACATGCAGGACTATTCATTCTGCGTTTTGGTAGGAAAATAAACATTAAACACAATAACATCATTAGATAATGTCACCATTAACAGTAGACATGACCTTGTGTACCCCATATAAATTTACAACCCCTGTATGAATCAATGGCATACATAAAATGTAGGGGTATCCGGTCGTTCCGGCCCCAAACCGATCCGGCCCCAAGTCAATCCGGCCCAAAGTCGATCCGGCCCAAGTCGATCCGGCCCACGTCGATCCGGCCCCAAGTCGATCCGGCCCCATAAGAAAATAAGAAATAACTATATTGATCTTGGAGGAATTTGTGACACAGTATAAATGGAATTTGCAAAAAGTGTCCGATGATGTATGACAACAGGTAAGTGAAGTATTGGAGTACCAGTTAAAGAACTATTTTAAATCGATACGAAAATGATTGTTATTGTGTCGTTGGTTGTATGAGCAGCTTCAACATATTTTAAAATATGAAGTTATTTTCCATGATAACTTTAACTTTAACTCATGGCGATTTCATTTTCTTTTTGTTCATACACCATGTACACAGAATATCTAAATAAATATTTACAGTCCACTGGAACCTATTAAATTTAACTCATCATAATGACTTGATTAATCAAATGATTAGTCTATAATTGGTTTGTTTATTCAACAATTGTCTGATGATTGTGAACTAAGGTCTAACATGTTGGTCACAAACCACACAAGGAAAAGCCATGGTGATATTAAAATCAATCGCATTCTGTCTTCTCTTTTATAGATAGGATTCGGCAAATCTAACAAAATTTCTCAATTTGAGAAATTTTAAGAACTTACCGTACACCTTTAACATTATAATAAAAATCATAAACATTTATGAATTACTTTAATATATATCTTTATTTTTATTCCTTATAAATATTTTTTTTTATTGGGGCCGGATCGACTTTACATTTGGGCCGGATCGACGTGGGGCCGGATCGACGTGGGACGGATCGACTTGGGCCGGATCGACGTGGGGCCGGATCGACGCGAAAGCAATGTAGGGAGTCACCATAATTTACCCCTGGTGTGATACATTTATGTATTGTATTGTTATATCAAGATCATGGTGTTGTAAACACAATTCCAATATCTGCCTTTACACAAAATCTTTCATTTATCAATTTAAGACATTTTATATATTCAATTCAATTCAATTCAAAGTTTTATTGCCATGTAAACTTTACAGTTTGTGAAATATAACAACAACAAAAACAAATCAAGACAATAACTAAAGTAACTCAATATATACATGTATACAATTTCAGGTAAATATTAAAGGAGAAAATGTCAATTTGATATTGAGCTCGCTACTGGTATGGACAAACTGACATCAATTTCTTACTATCTAAAATGTATATGCTTTCTATCTGTTCATGTTGAAAATTTTATATACTTTTTGCCGCTAAAGTAGGAGAAAACAGATGAATATAATTGATGTTCTCACCAGAAAGCGCTTTCCAGTAATATTCCTTCATTTAACTAAGCACCAAAAAGACTTAATAAAACGGTACCCCAACGGACGTAATTAACTAAAATCCGTATATATAACTTACATAATATCTTGAAGCTTTATATAAACAAGAAATAATGAATAATGGTTGATTTGGTATCCACACAACTGTTTTAAGTGAAAAAAACGAATCTACCGTATGTCCGTTGTTCAAATGCTCAACCTTACGGCCGCGTTTGCCGGGGGAATCATATCCAGAAATCAACGCCACTTTGCTTATTTGAATATTATACTAAAGAAATCGGATACGGGTCACGGAAATCACATTAAAATGATAGGGAATTTTGAAAAAAATGTATGTTTTAATTTTAATTTAAGTGATAGACAGGTTGCCGGGGCAGAAAATGAATATACACAACAATATACACCATTTAAACGAAACATAATGAGTGTTGTTGCAAAAATACAGGTTCCTGAGCTATTTTAAAAATCGAAGCGAGAGGCTTTTAACATTGCAGTGTAAAATACAGGCTAAAATGGCTGAAACGTCAAATTTGCAAACTTCGTGTTGAAAATTGGCTTACAAGGTCATTACAAAAACAGGTTGCCGGGGTGAAATATGAAACTTGAATTTCCAAAGAATAAGCAAGTCCAAACCTTGTATGTGTAGTCATTGAACTTAAGGTTCCCACGTAAAATTAAAATGTCACTATTTCAAGAAGAATAAACTCACGAAAACACGAAAAATTCACTAAATTCGCGTTCATTGTTTTGATTTTGACCGCCTGACAACTTTACGGAAATATCAAAGTGATTGTAAATAAGGACTCTCTGACGGGCAACTTATAATATCTGTGTTTTAAAGATTTTAATGATATCAAGCCTATCAAGCCAGTCCAGTTCAAAGTACTATCACGTGGTACAATTCTCATTTACATATTATGAATATTAATTAGCAAAACCACTACTAATTTCTGGCTATGATACCTTATCGCCCTGGTATCCGTTCGCACTGGGTCTGTTCGTCCTTATTTTATTAGCTCACCTGACCTGAAATGTCAAGTGATCTTTTTTAATCATTTGGCATCCGTTGTCCGTCGTCGTTAACTCAGTTTACAAAAATCTTCTCCTCTGAAACTACTTGGCCAAATTTAACCACACCTGGCCACAATCATCATTGATGTATCTAGTTTAAAATATGTGTCCATTGACCCGTCCAACCAACCAAGATGGCCGCCATGGCTAAAAATAGAACACAGGGGTAAAAATGTAGATTTTGGCTTATATCTCTGAAAACAAAGCATTTAGGGCAAATCTGACAGGGGTAAAATTGTTTATCAGGTGAAGATCTACCATGAAATTTCCAGATGAATGGGACAACCTGTTTTTGGGTTGCTGCCCATGAATTGTTAATATTAAGGAAATTTTGCCGTGGTGGTGGATCGATCCAGAGGGGGGTTCCAGGGGTGGAAACCCACCCTTTTTCGACGATCAATGCATTTGAATGGAGACATATAGTTTGAACATACCCGTCCCCCCTTTTATTCTGGTTTGGGAACCCCCCTTTTGAAAAATGGCTGGATCCGCCCCCAGGCCGTCGCCTCAGTGTTATAGCTGTATGCAATTTAATAAAATTGCAATTAAGATTTTTCTTAACATTTTGTATATAGACTATATAGAGATTCCTCAATGATATAAAGCATGGACTTTAAATAAATCTTTTTATACTTTTATGCTTTTATGCTTTTATACTTATGCACATTATGTCTATACATGATTCATTCGAAAAGTGAATATGTTTCATTGTAAGTCGTTATTTTAGACAGTATGAGACATTTATGGTCTTTAGTTATATTTTTTTCTAATACCGTATGGGGATAAGCTGCCAAGAGCACTTAAGATGTAGACCAGGTGCAGTAACTAATTACCAAATAAAATTAGAGATCAACTTGAGTAAGTTTTGTTTGTTATATATTTGTATTATATAAAGCTCAACAGAAATATATTTATTCACAGTTTCTAAATAAAATGAGTACAGTGAAATAGATTATGTTGATTAAAGAATCACTAGACAGGATTCCTTACATGTGTATTTACTATTAATAAAGTGAAAGTGAAAGTAGCATATCATCCCATGGTCAGAGGCAGTAATCAGTTCTGGGGATTGATATACTCTCAAACCAGTAATAGTGCATTAATATATATTGTGAGGTAGAAATATATGGCCTTAAAATTTCTAGTTGATCCTTGTAGCCTCTAGGAGAACACATATATAGTCATGATCAGTTGTGCCTGGTGCATATAAAAAATTTAACATGCAAATATATATTTTTATCATATATATACTAAGTTTATCACACGCCTTTCCCAGGGGCGGATCCAACCATTTTAAAAAGGGGGGTTCCCAACACAGGATAAAGGCAACTGGGGTCTGCTCGACAGTCCGACAGTTCTATAGTCCTACGGTTTAATAGTCCGACAGTTTTATAGTCAAACGGTTTAATAGTCCGACAGTTCTATAGTCCGGCGGTTTAATAGTCCGACAGTTCTATAGTCCGACGGTCCGATAGTCCGATATATACAACCAGATATGATATAGACTAATCTAAGGCATTAGAAGTTCTACCTGGGTTCAGACCTAACATTTCCAAAACTGAATCCCTGTTATTGTTTTTAAATTATTTCAAAGACAATCCCACTCCACACCATTGTGTAGATAAATCAATTTAGATTAACGGCATAATAAGTTTAAGTAGGTTTTGCAACCAAGAAATCGAAATAAAACGGAATTTCGCGACCAGGTGACATTTTTCTAAAATTTTAGTTAAGTACCTTGTGTTATATTAAGGTATATATGATTTTTTTTCTGAGACAAGTGCCTGTCCTTGGATGCCCCCCTTCTGTAAACTATGTCTGACATAAATGATCTCTGACCATCACAGCTGAACTTAGCTAAACATAGGATCCAATGGAAAATTCACATACAGGATCTTCTTGTCTGGAACCAGTGGAAATTAGGACGAAATTTTGGTTGAATGGTCCTTAGCTATAGGTATTCCCCTTCAAAAAATATTTCCAACATCCTCAACCTGCGAACAAGATAACCTCCACAATAAAACTTAGTTTAATACCGGCGTCACACATTAGTGTATAGCTCCGATGTACGCCGGGCGTGGTGCAAAATCCTGTACCCTGCCAATACGCTAGTAATTTTGGATGCATTAATTCAACCTGTCAATCATATCTGGATCGTGTGCACACCGAGCTTTAAGCATGTATTGGACGTACGTGAAGCGTACCTAAGTATTATTGGGCGGTGAAGTAACGTATGTTGGGGTATATCTGGCATTTGTCTAACGCCCGACAAACACTTTGGTACACTTCTCATACGTCCAATACACGCTTATAGCTCGTTGTGCACACGTTACAGATATGATTGACAGGTTGAATGCATCCAAAATTACTAGCTTGTTGGCAGCATACATGATGTTTTAACACGCACGGCGTAAGTCGGAGCTATACGCTGATGTGTGATGCCGGTATTATAAACACCACATAATAGAACGCCCAAGATACGACCAGGACGTGTCTCAAATACATTCAAGAAACTTTTTTCCTTCGTAGTGTGCATTCCATCTACGTAAGACAAACGCCATTAATACGCCAACATATGTTAGTTGAACGCCCGATACACGCCTATATACGCTTCTTGTACGCATTATACAGATATGATTGACAAGTTGAATGCATCCAAAATTACTAGCGTATTGGCAGCGTACATAATTATTTACCACACCCGGGCGTACGTCGGAGCTATACGCTGATGTGTGACACAGTTATTATGCAATGCGCATTAAACGATTGCTTAGCGTTCCTCAGGCGTGCAACTAATGTGTACGGCCTTGGTCAATTTTCTCTGTATGTCTGGTGCACGCCTGTCTATACGTCAATGTGTGAAGCCGACATAACATAGGACCCTATGAGAAATTCACTTACATATTTCATTGTCTGAAACAACTTAGCAAAATGGAACCATACTTGGCAGCAATGGTCCTTGGGTGGTCCTGTTTCAGAAAAGAGTCCAATGATCGGGACCGCCGACCAAGATGGCTGCCACACTGAACTTAGTAATATTTTACCCTTTAGGAAATTACTTAAAGATTTTGTTGTCTGAAACCAAAGAGCCAATTTTAACTCTGGCTTACAAATGATGTCTTGAACATTTAAGAAACAGCCATCTTAAAAATGAAATAATGCAGCATTTGTAAGCCAGGGGGCAGCACTAGTCAGTCAAATGAGTACTGTGAATACATGAGATCAGTCATGTGTAACCAGAACTGACTTATGGAGGCCTAAAAAAAAACACACAAGTGACCTGAAGTCATGTTCAGCTTTTCTTTCAATTGGTAGGTAGGATCTTTTTACTTTTAAATCAGTTCATGATACTTTCATCATATATATATATTTATATACATGATATATATATATATATGTTACAGTAAATAGGTGAAATTAGGAATTACACGTAATTACTAAACATTTCAGTAAATACCTGTAATCACTAGTCAATTTAGTAATTACATGTATTTACTAGTTGTTTCAGTGATTACAGGTATTTACTGATTTCTTTGGTCATTTTTACAGCTATTTACTAACTTGATATTTTTGTTTGAAAATTAAAGACACAATTCAAGATATCAAATAAGAAAGTAAGGGGTAGGGATTTTTAGGGCTTACTTAAGGATCAATGATTATAAGGCACATTAAAAGTGCATACTCTTCAGTGTTTGTGAATTGAAACTGGAAAATGGTTGTTTTTTAAGTTTTGAAACTCCCTAAAATCATTTTGAGCATGCAAGACAATGATATCAATCCAAAATTGAGAAAAACATTTTTGAGAAATTTATAGGCAACTTAGCCAGCTATTTTTTAAGATAGACATTAAATTATGGCAAACTTGGTTAAATGATCTTGATAATTCTTAAAATCTCATAATTTTGTTTTATTAAAATCTCCATCAGGCATACTCTGCATATCAACTTGGCCAATAACACGAGTTAAATTCCTTTTACAAAATAGGTTTAACTACAACTTCTTTTGTCAGACATTTGCGATGAAGCTGACATTCTTCACAAACAAATTTATACAAATTGATGGCGTGAAGAGTCACATTTTCATATTTCCATGTTTTTACGAGTTCTTCAAGACCTCCAAACTTAAGCTTATATACCTCCAACTAAATTTTATCATCGTTTCTTCCTGTTTAAGAATGATCTGTTTGTGGATTGAAAAAGTCAACTACATGGTCCATCCCTTTTGTTTTACTTTCAATGTTGACATTCTTTTCCTTTTCGTCGAGCCTGCGGTTTTTTTTTTGTCGCAAAAGCGAGACATGGCGAACCAAACCTAATGATTCCGTCGCCAGCGGCGTCCACAAATATTTGCTCTGGTTATATTTTTTAAATTTTGATAAGTTTCTCAAATCATCCTGGATTTCTACCAAACTTGAACAGAAGCTTCAGTTGTTTATGATCAAAAGATAAGTTTCAAGAAGTAAATTTTATAAAAATAAAATCAAGTTTTTCTGTATTTTACTTGTTTCTTATGATGGTCAAATGACCTGTATACTTTTTGGTGAAAATGAAATTAAAACTTTTTGAGTTACGGCACTTTGTAAGTAAAACAGGGGGGTGTTTTTTTCACATGTCGCACTGTATCTCAAAAACGATTTTGATTATTGCTTAAAAATTTACACACTTCTTAGTTATATTAATCTTAAGATCTGTATACTTTTTGGTGATGATTCAAAATTTCATTTTTGAGTTATTGAGTATTTTGTAAAAAAGGGGGAGTTTTTTGTACATGTCGCGCCATATCTCAAAAATGATTTATGGTTATTGCTTAAAACTTAACACACTTCTTTGTTATATCAATCTTAAGATCTGTATACTTTTTGGTGATGATTCAAAATTTTATTTTTGAGTTATTGAGTATTTTGTTAAAATGGAGGAGGGTTTTTTTTTACATGTCGCGCCGTATCTCAAAAACAATTTAATATGATTATTGATTAAAACTTTACACACTTCTTTGTTATATTAATCTAAAGATCTATACTTTTTGATTTTAATTCAAAATTTTATTTTAGTGATATTTAGTTTTTTGTAAAAAAAAAAAAGAAAGAGGGGGGGGGGTCACATGTCCCGCCGTATCTCAAAAACAGTACTTGGTGATTGCTTAAAATTTTCGTAGAAACTATATATGATTATCGCATTAAACTTCCATACCAGACGTAAGGCGTATCATGCGCTCATGGCGCAGCTGTTTATTTGAAATTTTAATAACTTTCTCAAATCATCCTGGATTTCTACCAAACTTGAACAGAAGCTTCAGTTGTTTATGATCAAAAGATAAGTTTCAAGAAGTAAATTTTATAAAAATAAAATCAAGTTTTTCTGTATTTTACTTATTTCTTATGATGGTCAAATGACCTGTATACTTTTTGGTGAAAATGAAATTAAAACTTTTTGAGTTACGGCACTTTGTAAGTAAAACAGGGGGGTGTTTTTTTCACATGTCGCACTGTATCTCAAAAACGATTTTGATTATTGCTTAAAAATTTACACACTTCTTAGTTATATTAATCTTAAGATCTGTATACTTTTTGGTGATGATTCAAAATTTCATTTTTGAGTTATTGAGTATTTTGTAAAAAAAGGGGGAGTTTTTTGTACATGTCGCGCCATATCTCAAAAATGATTTATGGTTATTGCTTAAAACTTAACACACTTCTTTGTTATATCAATCTTAAGATCTGTATACTTTTTGGTGATGATTCAAAATTTTATTTTTGAGTTATTGAGTATTTTGTTAAAACGGAGGAGGGTTTTTTTTTTACATGTCGCGCCGTATCTCAAAAACAATTTAATATGATTATTGATTAAAACTTTACACACTTCTTTGTTATATTAATCTAAAGATCTGTATACTTTTTGATTTTAATTCAAAATTTTATTTTAGTGATATTTAGTTTTTTGTAAAAAAAAAAAGAAAGAGGGGGGGGGTCACATGTCCCGCCGTATCTCAAAAACAGTACTTGGTGATTGCTTAAAATTTTCGTAGAAACTATATATGATTATCGCATTAAACTTCCATACCAGACGTAAGGCGTATCATGCGCTCATGGCGCAGCTGTTTATTTGAAATTTTAATAACTTTCTCAAAATATCCTGGATTTCTACCAAAATTGGACAGAAGCTTGTTTATGATTATAAGATAATATCTAGAAATAAAGTTTGTAAAAAAAACTATACTTTTTCGTATATTACTTATTTAAACGGACTATTTTTTTCCAGTTAACATAACATACACTCTGCAGTTAAAGTTTAGATTTCATAAACCATCCTGAATTTTTAACAAATTTTGATAGAAGATTCTTACAGAACTAGTCAAAAGATATAGTATCTAGAGGAAAATTATAAATATTTTTTTTTCTATTTTTGTTGGGCTTGCGACTCACATCAAAAGTAGGCGAGACACTGGGTTCTGCAAAACCCTTAAAATTTTGATAGCTGAATACTCACTGATTTTCTAATTAGTATTACCATAACTTTTGATCAGTTGACCATATCACAACATTGTTTTAACAGTTAGTAAATAGGTGTAAAAATTCATTTTCAAATCAGTAATTACTGGTAATTACTGTGCAGTTTTAGGAATTACTTGTATTTACTAAGTGCATTGGGAATTACATGTAATTCCTAAATTTTAGTAATTACATGTAATTACTAATTTCACCTATTTACTGTAACATATATATATATATACGCAGTACTCAAATCCGGTACATGACTTCCGACTCACATACATATGAAGTAGAAATACCACTAAATTGTCGGATTATCTAACCATTGGACCATTGAACTGTCGGACTATCGAATCATCAAACTATCACTACGCCCCCATTCCAACTATATGCAAGGTTGGGCGGTAAATACCACCCCCGGTATTTACCAGTGGTATTTACCGCTGTCATATGGTATTTTGAACCCCCTAAAAATTGAACCCGGGGTCAAATTACCATGCGGTAAAATGACCCCGGGGTCATTATACCGCATGGTATTTTGACCCCGGGGTCATTTTTCACATATGGTATTTTGAACCCCCCTGCGGTATATTGAACCCCCCTGTTTTTGATAAATAATATTGCAGATAATTTAATTTACAAATTATTGGCTATAATTTTTTTAAATTTGAGGTCTATGGTAGGGGGTTCAATATACCGCAGGGGGGTCAAAATACCATGGCTAAGTAAAATTTTCAAAATATATTTTCCAGCATATTTAATACATACAAACTACTTATTGGGGTATTATAACTATGTTAAGGAGTTAGAATAGCTAAAATTTTTGAAAATCAAGGTCTATAGTAGGGGGTTCAATATACCGCAGGGGGGTCAAAATACCATGGCTAAGTAAAATTTTCAAAATATCTTTTCCAGCATATTAAATACATACAAACTATGTATTGGAGTATAATAACTATGTAAAGAAGCTAGAATAGATTGAGTTTTTGAAATTCAAGGTCTATAGAAGGGGGTTCAATATACCGCAGGGGGGTCAAAATACCATGGCAAAGTAAAATTTTCAAAATATCTTTTCCAGCATATCTAATACATACAAACTACTTATTGGATTATTATAACTACATTAAGGAGTTAGAATAGCTAGAATTTTTGAAATTCAAGGTCTATAGTAGGGGGTTCAATATACCGCAGGGGGGTCAAAATACCATGTCAAAGTAAAATTTCTAAAATATCTTTTCCAGCATATCTAATACATACAAACTACTTATTGGATTATTATAACTATGTTAAGGAGCTAGAATAGATTGAATTTTTGAAATTCAAGGTCTATAGTAGGGGGTTCAATATACCGCAGGGGGGTCAAAATACCATGGCTAAGTAAAATTTTCAAAATATCTTTTCCAGCATATTTAATACATACAAACTACTTATTTGGGTACTATAACTATGTTAAGGAGCTAGAATAGATTGAATTTTTGAAATTCAAGGTCTATGGTAGGGGGTTCAATATACCGCAGGGGGGTCAAAATACCATGGCTAAGTAAAAATTTCAAAATATCTTTTCCAGCATATTTAATACATACAAACTACTTATTTGGGTACTATAACTATGTTAAGGAGCTAGAATAGATTGAATTTTTGAAATTCAAGGTCTATGGTAGGGGGTTCAATATACCGCAGGGGGGTCAAAATACCATGGCTAAGTAAAAATTTCAAAATATATTTTCCAGCATATTTAATACATACAAACTACTTATTGGGGTATTGTAACTATGTTAAGGAGTTAGAATAGCTAAATTTTTTGAAATTCAAGGTCTATAGTAGGGGGTTCAATATACCGCAGGGGGGTCAAAATACCATGGCTAAGTAAAATTTTCAAAATATCTTTTCCAGCATATTAAATACATACAAACTACGTATTGGAGTATAATAACTATGTAAAAAAGCTAGAATAGATTGAGTTTTTGAAATTCAAGGTCTATAGTAGGGGGTTCAATATACCGCAGGGGGGTCAAAATACCATGGCAAAGTAAAATTTTTAAAATATCTTTTCCAGCATATCTAATACATACAAACTACTTATTGGATTATTATTACTACATTAAGGAGTTAGAATAGCTAGAATTTTTGAAATTCAAGGTCTATAGTAGGGGGTTCAATATACCGCAGGGGGGTCAAAATACCATGGCAAAGTAAAATTTTCAAAATATATTTTCCAGCATATTTAATACATACAAACTACTTATTGGGGTATTATAACTATGTTAAGGAGTTAGAATAGCTAAAATTTTTGAAATTCAAGGTCTATAGTAGGGGGTTCAATATACCGCAGGGGGGTCAAAATACCATGGCTAAGTAAAATTTTCAAAATATCTTTTCCAGCATATTAAATACATACAAACTACGTATTGGATTATTATAACTATGTTAAGGAGCTAGAATAGATTGAATTTTTGAAATTCAAGGTCTATAGTAGGGGGTTCAATATACCGCAGGGGGGTCAAAATACCATGGCTAAGTAAAATTTTCAAAATATCTTTTCCAGCATATTTAATACATACAAACTACTTATTTGGGTACTATAACTATGTTAAGGAGCTAGAATAGATTGAATTTTTGAAATTCAAGGTCTATAGTAGGGGGTTCAATATACCGCAGGGGGGTCAAAATACCATGGCTAAGTAAAATTTTCAAAATATATTTTCCAGCATATTTAATACATACAAACTACTTATTGGGGTATTATAACTATGTTAAGGAGTTAGAATAGCTAAAATTTTTGAAAATCAAGGTCTATAGTAGGGGGTTCAATATACCGCAGGGGGGTCAAAATACCATGGCTAAGTAAAATTTTCAAAATATCTTTTCCAGCATATTAAATACATACAAACTATGTATTGGAGTATAATAACTATGTAAAGAATCTAGAATAGATTGAGTTTTTGAAATTCAAGGTCTATAGAAGGGGGTTCAATATACCGCAGGGGGTTAAAATACTATGGCAAAGTAAAATTTTCAAAATATCTTTTCCAGCATATCTAATACATACAAACTACTTATTGAATTATTATAACTACATTAAGGAGTTAGAATAGCTAGAATTTTTGAAATTCAAGGTCTATAGTAGGGGGTTCAATATACCGCAGGGGGGTCAAAATACCATGGCAAAGTAAAATTTTTTAAATATCTTTTCCAGCATATCTAATACATACAAACTACTTATTGGATTATTATAACTATGTTAAGGAGCTAGAATAGATTGAATTTTTGAAATTCAAGGTCTATAGTAGGGGGTTCAATATACCGCAGGGGGGTCAAAATACCATGGCAAAGTAAAATTTTTAAAATATCTTTTCCAGCATATCTAATACATACAAACTACTTATTGGATTATTATAACTATGTTAAGGAGCTAGAATAGATTGAATTTTTTAAATTCAAGGTCTATAGTAGGGGTTCAATATACCGCAGGGGGGTCAAAATACCATGGCTAAGTAAAATTTTCAAAATATCTTTTCCAGATACAAACTACTTATTGGAGTTCAATTACTATGTTGTGCATTAAGAATAGCTGGACTTTTTAAAATTGAAGGTCTATGGTAGGGGGTTTGTATGTATAAAACATGTCTGAAAAGAAATTTTGAAAATTTTACCTTGCCATCTTATTTTGACCCCCTGCGGTATATTGAACCCCCTACAATAGACCTTGAATTTCAGATATTCTAGCTAATTCTAACTCCTTAACATAGTTTTAATACTCCAATAAGTAGTTTGTATGTATTTAACATACTGGAAAAGATATTTTGAAAATTTTACTAAGCCATGGTATTTTGACCCCCCTGCAGTATATTGAACCCCCTACTATAGACCTTAAATTAAAAAAATTCAAGCTATTCTAACTCCTTATCATAGTAATAATACTCCAATAGGTAGTTTGTATGTATTTAACATACTGGAAAAGATATTTTGAAAATTTTACTTTGCCATGGTATTTTGACCCCCCTGCGGTATATATTGAACCCCCTACTATAGACCTTGAATTTTAAAAATTCTAGCTATTCTAACTCCTTAACATAGTTATAATACTCCAATAAGTAGCTTGCATGTATTAAATATGCTGGAAAATATAGTTTGAAAATTTTACTTAGCCATGGTATTTTGACCCCCTGCGGTATATTGAACCCCCTACTATAGACCTTGAATTTCAAAAATTCTAGCTATTCTAACTCCTTAACATAGTTATAATACTCCAATTAGTAGTTTGTATGTATTAGATATGCTGGAAAAGATATTTTGAAAATTTTACTTTGCCATGGTATTTCGACCCCTCTGCGGTATATTGAACCCCCTACTATAGACCTTGAATTTCAAAAATTCAATCTATTCTAACTCCTTAACATAGTTATAATAACCCAATAAGTAGTTTGTATGTATCAAATATGCTGGAAAATATATTTTGAAAATTTTACTTTGCCATGGTATTTTGACCCCCCTGTGGTATATTGAACCCCCTACTATAGACCTTGAATTTCAAAAATTCTAGCTATTATAACTCCTTAATATAGTTATAATACTCAAATTAGTAGTTTGTATGTATTAGATATGCTGGAAAAGATATTTTGAAAATTTTACTTTGCCATGGTATTTCGACCCCTCTGCGGTATATTGAACCCCCTACTATAGACCTTGAATTTCAAAAATTCTAGCTATTCTAACTCCTTAACATAGTAATAATAATCCAATAAGTAGTTTGTATGTATTAGATATGCTGGAAAAGATATTTTGAAAATTTTACTTTGCCATGGTATTTTGACCCCCCTGCTGTATATTGAACCCCCTACTATAGACCTTGAATTTAAAAATTCAATCTATTCTAGCTCCTTAACATAGTTATAATACTCCAATAGTAGTTTGTATGTATTAGAAATGCTGGAAAAGATATTTTAAAAATTTTACTTTGCCATGGTATTTTGACCCCCTGCGGCATATTGAACCCCCTACTATAGACCTTGAATTTCAAAAATTCAATCTATTCTAGCTCCTTAACATAGTTATAGTACCCAAATAAGTAGTTTGTATGTATTAAATATGCTGGAAAAGATATTTTGAAAATTTTACTTAGCCATGGTATTTTGACCCCCCTGCGGTATATTGAACCCCCTACTCAAGACCTTGAATTTCAAAAATTCAATCTTTTCTAACTCCTTTACATAGTTATAATACTCCAATAAGTAGTTTGTATGTATTTAACATACTGGAAAAGATATTTTGAAAATTTTACTTAGCCATGGTATTTTGACCCCCCTGCGGTATATTGAACCCCCTACTATAGACCTTGAATTTCAAGAATTCTAGCTATTTTAACTCCTTAACATAGTTATAATACCCAAATAAGTAGTTTGTATGTATTAAACATACTGGAAAAGATATTTTGAAATTTTTCTTAGCCATGGTATTTTGACCCCCCTGCAGTATATTGAACCCCCTACTCAAGACCTTGAATTTCAAAAATTCAATCTATTCTAACTCCTTAACATAGTTATAATACTCCAATAAGTAGTTTGTATGTATTAAACATACTGGAAAAGATATTTTGAAAATTTTACTTCGCCATGGTATTTTGACCCCCCTGCGGTATATTGAACCCCCTACTCAAGACCTTGAATTTCAAAAAATTCAATCTATTCTAACTCCTTTACATAGTTATAATACTCCAATAAGTAGTTTGTATGTATTTAACATACTGGAAAAGATATTTTGAAAATTTTACTTAGCCATGGTATTTTGACCACCCTGCGGTATATTGAACCCCCTACTATAGACCTTGAATTAAAAAAATTCTAGCTATTCTAACTCCTTAACATAGTTATAATACCCAAATAAGTAGTTTGTATGTATTAAACATACTGGAAAAGATATTTTGAAAATTTTACTTCGCCATGGTACTTTAACCCCCCTGCGGTATATTGAACCCACTACTATAGACCTTGAATTTCAAAAATTCAATCTATTCTAGCTCCTTAACATAGTTATAATACTCCAATAAATAGTTTGTATGTATTTGATATGCTGGAAAAGATATTTTGAAAATTTTACTTTGCCATGGTATTTTGACCCCCCTGCGGTATATTGAACCCCCTACTATAGACCTTGAATTTCAAGAATTCTAGCTATTCTAACTCCTTAACATAGTTATAATACCCCAATAAGTAGTTTGTATGTATTAAATATGCTGGAAAATATATTTTGAAAATTTTACTTTGCCATGGTATTTTGACCCCCCTGCGGTATATTGAACCCCCTACTATAGACCTTGAATTTAAAAAATTCTAGCTATTCTAACTCCTTAATGTAGTTATAATAATCCAATAAGTAGTTTGTATGTATTAGATATGCTGGAAAAGATATTTTGAAAATTTTACTTTGCCATGGTATTTTGACCCCCCTGCGGTATATTGAACCCCCTACTATAGACCTTGAATTTCAAGAATTCTAGCTATTTTAACTCCTTAACATAGTTATAATACCCAAATAAGTAGTTTGTATGTATCAAACATACTGGAAAAGATATTTTGAAAAATTTTCTTAGCCATGGTATTTTGACCCCCCTGCGGTATATTGAACCCCCTACTCAAGACCTTGAATTTCAAAATTCAATCTATTCTAACTCCTTAACATAGTTATAATAACCCATTAAGTAGTTTGTATGTATTAAACATACTGGAAAAGATATTTTGAAAATTTTACTTCGCCATGGTATTTTGACCCCCTGCGGTATATTGAACCCCCTACTCAAGACCTTGAATTTCAAAAATTCTAGCTATTCTAACTCCTTAACATAGTTGTAATACTCCAATAAGTAGTTTGTATGAATTAAACATACTGGAAAAGATATTTTGAAAATTTTACTTCGCCATGGTATTTTGACCCCCCTGCGGTATATTGAACCCCCTACTCAAGACCTTGAATTTCAAAAATTCAATCTATTCTAACTCCTTTACATAGTTATAATACTCCAATAAGTAGTTTGTATGTATTTAACATACTGGAAAAGATATTTTGAAAATTTTACTTTAATAGCCATGGTATTTTGACCCCCCTGCGGTATATTGAACCCCCTACTATAGACCTTGAATTTCAAAAACTCAATCTATTCTAGCTTCTTTACATAGTTATAATAATCCAATAAGTAGTTTGTATGTATTAGATATGCTGGAAAAGATATTTTGAAAATTTTACTTTGCCATGGCATGTTATTTTGACCCCCCTACCATGGTATATTGAGCCCCCTACTATACATCTAAAGACCTTTAATGCTAAAATATCTAGCTCCTTTCCATATTTATTATACTCCAATAAGAAGTTTGTATTTATTTTAGTAGCTTGAAAAGATGTTTTGAAAATTTTACTTTTTAGATTAACTGAGCCATGGTAATTTGACCCCCTCCCCCTTTTTTTACCATGGAGAATCAAAACTTAAGTCTACCATTCTATATAAATATTACAAATTTCAAAAAATTAAAGTGTCCAAGCTACATGGTCTAGTTATAATGCTTTCAGAAGTTTTTTGATTGAAATTTTGTTGGTTAAGACTTCAGAGCACTAAATATACCAAGCAAATATTTTTCTTTTAACCAATCATTGAAAATTGACCTCCCCTTCTTGTATTAATGATTTTTAATATTTGATTAGCTTTTATATAATGTTAAATGTTTTATTAATCATCTAGAATTAAAAAAACAGGGGGGTTCAATTTACCATGGGGGTTCAATTTTCCATACAGGGGGGGTTCAATTTACCATGGGGGGGTTCAATTTACCATAGCGGTATTTTGACCCCGGGGTCATTTTACCATGGGGTTCAAAATACCATATGACACCGGTATTTACCGCCCCGGACAATACTCTCCAAGTGGTCAATACTGGCAAATACTGGTCAATTGACATTTTCATGGTTGTTTTTACTATTAATTGAAGTACAAACTTGATAAAAAGTTAAATATACTTAAACTTTAATTTTTATGCATGTGTCAGCTTATAAAATTAATCAATTTGATATGTTTTATTCATTTATAACACTTATTCCTACTGATTTAAAATTTAGTTATTCAAATTATGATACTGTATACTTAAGATATATATAAAAATGTACATATTATTTCAACATTTATAAATTAATATATTTTTTATTCAAAATGTATGATTTTACAGGTAACTAAAATTAAAGGTAAATAAAACCACAGGTAAAAAAGTTACATGTGTCTTTTTACCTATCACCTGGCATTGCTAGGTGTGAAATTTTAATTACTAAAACAACAGCCCCCAATAAAAGTTGTCAGTACATGTGTTGAAAGTAATAAAAGTGATATATGAAGACTCCCTTAAACAATAAATTATTTCCTGTCTATTTAACTGTGTGATAAAAACCTTCTTCATGCTGGAAATAGAAATTTTGAAGCAGGGACAAAAAGTTTTTATCTTTTACTACACATTAATCAATATAGATCCCTGTTTGTTTGAACTTACAATAGAAATAGAATTGAAAGCATTGAAAATGATTTGAACACTTTCTGTATTTAATTATTAATAGTAATTATAATTGACCAGGTAAAGATTGGTTTTTATAGTAATGACAACTCAAAATTTCAATCGACCAGTATTTGCCGGTATTTCCCAGTATTTGCCAGTATTTCCCGGTAATTACCGGTATTTACCACTGGCATGGTCAATACTAGTATTGACCACTTTTTTGCCAACCTTGACTATATGTCTCCATTCAATTCAAATGCATTGATCAACAAAAAAAGGGAGGTTCCAACCCCCAGAATCCCCCCCTGGATCCGCTACTGCTTTCTGTAACATTATCGCATGGCATTCCGGTGGTACTCTGCAAATTCCGGAAAATTCACCTCAATGGTACGTTTTCAGTGAATAACATTACAAAGTAGGGTACAAAACAATTATTTGGATACTGGAAAGTATATTGTGTAAAATGAAAAAGAAAAAACAACAAACTACAATGTAATGATAAAATTTCAAACATAATTCAGAAAGTTACTTTAAAAATGTTGACCTTTCCAAAACAGTGTTCATTATTTATACTGTTGAAATATTTTTATGCTTCATATTAAAATACATTGATCATGCTGCTGTTTTTCTTCTCTGTTAAGGCATATGCTAGAAAGATTTCATATCGAATGTACTACATTTGGGGTCCGACAACTGAAATCCGTGAACTTTTCACTCTTTGAACTTCTATTTGAGAACAATGTAAAAGGATCAATATATTAATCTGTTATTTTTCTCCATTGTTGAAGCATATGATAAAAAGATCATAACATCATTAACATGTCATTTTTCATATTGCATGTATTATCAGCCCTCTAGCCATGCGGCTCATGCTGTAATACATGAGATATGTAAAATGCCATGTTATAATCTGACAATTTATTTATGATTATTTTTTGCTGTATGTCTTATTTGCAAAAATTCAAGTTGTGCATATTAAAGGGGCATTAGCTGTCAAATTCATGTTCTCGAATTTGACTCAAATTCTAATATTTTATGTACATGATTGTATTACGTTCTAAAATGTATACGGTATCTAAATTTTAAAAAGTGTAAAAGATCAATAACAATTCACAATTCATTTACTGGCATGGGTAATATGTATCGGCATTTTATGTGTATTTAAGCCTAGGCACCTTCTAATTAACCACCAAGGTGACCACTTCTGACTGTCATTTTACTCAATAATATAAATATAAATAGAAAGTGATCACGTCTTGCAATTGGATTTTTCTAGGTCTCTTTGATTTCATATTATAGGTAAAAAAATATATGTTAATCATCATTTTTACCTGTATAAGAATGAGTTTTTGTGAATTGAATCAGTCAACCAAATTGTTTACCATTGTTTTTGACTTGAATCTGTTTTTGTTAAAATAGTTGAACATGCCTACATGTAGTTCATGCATTCCCATCTCTATTTAAGGGGTTAAGTTGACATTAATGTGGATTGAATGAGGTCAATTTATTCACTTGCAGGTGAATAATTCATCAGCATTGTTTCTTTGTCTATTTTGACAAAATTGAACCATTATTTCACTGTTTGAATTTCATAAATGATCGAACCATAACAAAAAATGTTAACTGATTTATTTCTTTTTGCTAATGTCCTTTTAATTTACCCCTGTCCATGCTCTGTTCGGTATTATTTTGGGTACATGGTTGTCTGTCAAGATGTTTATGATAGGACCTTCTAGGGTAGTCGAGTCAAGTTCTGCTGTATATCTTTCATTGTGAACTTCATTGATACATACACAGGAAAATAATTGCTGTCTTGTTTACTTTCAGATTCACAATTGTATAATGTATACTTGAAAACTACATCACAATGGAGAAAAGGCATCAAGAATCTTTACGTAAAAACTGGGTTTTTCTTATGGATAGTTTAATTTTGGAAGATCTTCTGGACTTAATGATAGAAAAAGAAATTTTTACACCAAGTATGGGAGAAGAAGTTAGTGTGAAACATACAAAAAAGGATAAAGCTACACAGTTTTTATTCACCTTAATAAGACGAGGACCTAAAGCTTTTGAAACATTTGTTGAATGTTTGAATGAATCCTCTCAAGACTTTATAGCTGACAAATTAATTTCAACTTTGAATGAAGAACCAATGCAGCAATAGTATATAAACATTTGTTTTGTAATATTTAACCATAGCTTGACTTCCATATATTGACAATTTACGTAACTCTTTTTAATACAATCATACATAAAATTCTGTACAAAAGTATTATTTGTATGTTTTAATTTTTGTCTCTCACACAAAGAATGTCAAGGGGCACACTTTATTCAGATACCACTGGAATTTGTAAGAACCTTGTTATTTTATATTTCTCAAGCCCCCTGTTATTTTTCAGGAGAATATATAGTGATTGCTTTGTCAATCTGTCTTTTCTGTCTGTGCTATCATTAACCATTTGGCCATCTGAATATTTTGAAATATATTGTTTCTTGATGGTAACTTAAATTTCCCTATTACTTATTGTTTTTTTGGTCAAAACTAGAGCAGTAACTTTTTTTTAAACTTTGGTTTCCTTGAAAATTGTAAAAAATAGTCAGCTTAGACAGACCATATATGTTTGGCATTTTTTCTCTCTTTTTTTCCTTTCAATTCATATGCAGTTTAGAGAACGTCTGTTTTCTTGTTTCAATCTAAGTCAATGGAATTTTGTATGGCTGCTGAATATGATTTAATCTTGAATGCCATTCACTCATTGTTCCCTGGCCTTATATTTACTCCTTGTTATATTGAAAGAATGTTCATCAATGAGAGCAAATGAAAATCACAATTAAACAAGGGAGGGCAAACATTTAGACCTCAATAATAGAAATGGTTCTACAGTGAATCTACACTATACCTAAAGCTTCAAACCACCCTAAGCTTAAACAAGTTTAAATGTTTGCACTCAAAATAAATTTAGAAACAATCATCCTTTCAATAATGTACCCAAAAGGCTGTTCTTTGACCCATAAGGGTTTACTTTTACAAAATGTGACTTGTTTCATTGGCACTCATACCACATCTTCTTATATCTATCAATATAACAGACTTTAATATTTCAATGACATCAATATTTTGCTTTGTACAAAAATGAAATTCAATCTATTCTAACTCCTTAACATAGTTATAATAACCCATTAAGTAGTTTGTATGTATTAAACATACTGGAAAAGATATTTTGAAAATTTTACTTCGCCATGGTATTTTGACCCCCTGCGGTATATTGAACCCCCTACTCAAGACCTTGAATTTCAAAAATTCTAGCTATTCTAACTCCTTAACATAGTTGTAATACTCCAATAAGTAGTTTGTATGAATTAAACATACTGGAAAAGATATTTTGAAAATTTTACTTCGCCATGGTATTTTGACCCCCCTGCGGTATATTGAACCCCCTACTCAAGACCTTGAATTTCAAAAATTCAATCTATTCTAACTCCTTTACATAGTTATAATACTCCAATAAGTAGTTTGTATGTATTTAACATACTGGAAAAGATATTTTGAAAATTTTACTTTAATAGCCATGGTATTTTGACCCCCCTGCGGTATATTGAACCCCCTACTATAGACCTTGAATTTCAAAAACTCAATCTATTCTAGCTTCTTTACATAGTTATAATAATCCAATAAGTAGTTTGTATGTATTAGATATGCTGGAAAAGATATTTTGAAAATTTTACTTTGCCATGGCATGTTATTTTGACCCCCCTACCATGGTATATTGAGCCCCCTACTATACATCTAAAGACCTTTAATGCTAAAATATCTAGCTCCTTTCCATATTTATTATACTCCAATAAGAAGTTTGTATTTATTTTAGTAGCTTGAAAAGATGTTTTGAAAATTTTACTTTTTAGATTAACTGAGCCATGGTAATTTGACCCCCTCCCCCTTTTTTTACCATGGAGAATCAAAACTTAAGTCTACCATTCTATATAAATATTACAAATTTCAAAAAATTAAAGTGTCCAAGCTACATGGTCTAGTTATAATGCTTTCAGAAGTTTTTTGATTGAAATTTTGTTGGTTAAGACTTCAGAGCACTAAATATACCAAGCAAATATTTTTCTTTTAACCAATCATTGAAAATTGACCTCCCCTTCTTGTATTAATGATTTTTAATATTTGATTAGCTTTTATATAATGTTAAATGTTTTATTAATCATCTAGAATTAAAAAAACAGGGGGGTTCAATTTACCATGGGGGTTCAATTTTCCATACAGGGGGGGTTCAATTTACCATGGGGGGGTTCAATTTACCATAGCGGTATTTTGACCCCGGGGTCATTTTACCATGGGGTTCAAAATACCATATGACACCGGTATTTACCGCCCCGGACAATACTCTCCAAGTGGTCAATACTGGCAAATACTGGTCAATTGACATTTTCATGGTTGTTTTTACTATTAATTGAAGTACAAACTTGATAAAAAGTTAAATATACTTAAACTTTAATTTTTATGCATGTGTCAGCTTATAAAATTAATCAATTTGATATGTTTTATTCATTTATAACACTTATTCCTACTGATTTAAAATTTAGTTATTCAAATTATGATACTGTATACTTAAGATATATATAAAAATGTACATATTATTTCAACATTTATAAATTAATATATTTTTTATTCAAAATGTATGATTTTACAGGTAACTAAAATTAAAGGTAAATAAAACCACAGGTAAAAAAGTTACATGTGTCTTTTTACCTATCACCTGGCATTGCTAGGTGTGAAATTTTAATTACTAAAACAACAGCCCCCAATAAAAGTTGTCAGTACATGTGTTGAAAGTAATAAAAGTGATATATGAAGACTCCCTTAAACAATAAATTATTTCCTGTCTATTTAACTGTGTGATAAAAACCTTCTTCATGCTGGAAATAGAAATTTTGAAGCAGGGACAAAAAGTTTTTATCTTTTACTACACATTAATCAATATAGATCCCTGTTTGTTTGAACTTACAATAGAAATAGAATTGAAAGCATTGAAAATGATTTGAACACTTTCTGTATTTAATTATTAATAGTAATTATAATTGACCAGGTAAAGATTGGTTTTTATAGTAATGACAACTCAAAATTTCAATCGACCAGTATTTGCCGGTATTTCCCAGTATTTGCCAGTATTTCCCGGTAATTACCGGTATTTACCACTGGCATGGTCAATACTAGTATTGACCACTTTTTTGCCAACCTTGACTATATGTCTCCATTCAATTCAAATGCATTGATCAACAAAAAAAGGGAGGTTCCAACCCCCAGAATCCCCCCCTGGATCCGCTACTGCTTTCTGTAACATTATCGCATGGCATTCCGGTGGTACTCTGCAAATTCCGGAAAATTCACCTCAATGGTACGTTTTCAGTGAATAACATTACAAAGTAGGGTACAAAACAATTATTTGGATACTGGAAAGTATATTGTGTAAAATGAAAAAGAAAAAACAACAAACTACAATGTAATGATAAAATTTCAAACATAATTCAGAAAGTTACTTTAAAAATGTTGACCTTTCCAAAACAGTGTTCATTATTTATACTGTTGAAATATTTTTATGCTTCATATTAAAATACATTGATCATGCTGCTGTTTTTCTTCTCTGTTAAGGCATATGCTAGAAAGATTTCATATCGAATGTACTACATTTGGGGTCCGACAACTGAAATCCGTGAACTTTTCACTCTTTGAACTTCTATTTGAGAACAATGTAAAAGGATCAATATATTAATCTGTTATTTTTCTCCATTGTTGAAGCATATGATAAAAAGATCATAACATCATTAACATGTCATTTTTCATATTGCATGTATTATCAGCCCTCTAGCCATGCGGCTCATGCTGTAATACATGAGATATGTAAAATGCCATGTTATAATCTGACAATTTATTTATGATTATTTTTTGCTGTATGTCTTATTTGCAAAAATTCAAGTTGTGCATATTAAAGGGGCATTAGCTGTCAAATTCATGTTCTCGAATTTGACTCAAATTCTAATATTTTATGTACATGATTGTATTACGTTCTAAAATGTATACGGTATCTAAATTTTAAAAAGTGTAAAAGATCAATAACAATTCACAATTCATTTACTGGCATGGGTAATATGTATCGGCATTTTATGTGTATTTAAGCCTAGGCACCTTCTAATTAACCACCAAGGTGACCACTTCTGACTGTCATTTTACTCAATAATATAAATATAAATAGAAAGTGATCACGTCTTGCAATTGGATTTTTCTAGGTCTCTTTGATTTCATATTATAGGTAAAAAAATATATGTTAATCATCATTTTTACCTGTATAAGAATGAGTTTTTGTGAATTGAATCAGTCAACCAAATTGTTTACCATTGTTTTTGACTTGAATCTGTTTTTGTTAAAATAGTTGAACATGCCTACATGTAGTTCATGCATTCCCATCTCTATTTAAGGGGTTAAGTTGACATTAATGTGGATTGAATGAGGTCAATTTATTCACTTGCAGGTGAATAATTCATCAGCATTGTTTCTTTGTCTATTTTGACAAAATTGAACCATTATTTCACTGTTTGAATTTCATAAATGATCGAACCATAACAAAAAATGTTAACTGATTTATTTCTTTTTGCTAATGTCCTTTTAATTTACCCCTGTCCATGCTCTGTTCGGTATTATTTTGGGTACATGGTTGTCTGTCAAGATGTTTATGATAGGACCTTCTAGGGTAGTCGAGTCAAGTTCTGCTGTATATCTTTCATTGTGAACTTCATTGATACATACACAGGAAAATAATTGCTGTCTTGTTTACTTTCAGATTCACAATTGTATAATGTATACTTGAAAACTACATCACAATGGAGAAAAGGCATCAAGAATCTTTACGTAAAAACTGGGTTTTTCTTATGGATAGTTTAATTTTGGAAGATCTTCTGGACTTAATGATAGAAAAAGAAATTTTTACACCAAGTATGGGAGAAGAAGTTAGTGTGAAACATACAAAAAAGGATAAAGCTACACAGTTTTTATTCACCTTAATAAGACGAGGACCTAAAGCTTTTGAAACATTTGTTGAATGTTTGAATGAATCCTCTCAAGACTTTATAGCTGACAAATTAATTTCAACTTTGAATGAAGAACCAATGCAGCAATAGTATATAAACATTTGTTTTGTAATATTTAACCATAGCTTGACTTCCATATATTGACAATTTACGTAACTCTTTTTAATACAATCATACATAAAATTCTGTACAAAAGTATTATTTGTATGTTTTAATTTTTGTCTCTCACACAAAGAATGTCAAGGGGCACACTTTATTCAGATACCACTGGAATTTGTAAGAACCTTGTTATTTTATATTTCTCAAGCCCCCTGTTATTTTTCAGGAGAATATATAGTGATTGCTTTGTCAATCTGTCTTTTCTGTCTGTGCTATCATTAACCATTTGGCCATCTGAATATTTTGAAATATATTGTTTCTTGATGGTAACTTAAATTTCCCTATTACTTATTGTTTTTTTGGTCAAAACTAGAGCAGTAACTTTTTTTTAAACTTTGGTTTCCTTGAAAATTGTAAAAAATAGTCAGCTTAGACAGACCATATATGTTTGGCATTTTTTCTCTCTTTTTTTCCTTTCAATTCATATGCAGTTTAGAGAACGTCTGTTTTCTTGTTTCAATCTAAGTCAATGGAATTTTGTATGGCTGCTGAATATGATTTAATCTTGAATGCCATTCACTCATTGTTCCCTGGCCTTATATTTACTCCTTGTTATATTGAAAGAATGTTCATCAATGAGAGCAAATGAAAATCACAATTAAACAAGGGAGGGCAAACATTTAGACCTCAATAATAGAAATGGTTCTACAGTGAATCTACACTATACCTAAAGCTTCAAACCACCCTAAGCTTAAACAAGTTTAAATGTTTGCACTCAAAATAAATTTAGAAACAATCATCCTTTCAATAATGTACCCAAAAGGCTGTTCTTTGACCCATAAGGGTTTACTTTTACAAAATGTGACTTGTTTCATTGGCACTCATACCACATCTTCTTATATCTATCAATATAACAGACTTTAATATTTCAATGACATCAATATTTTGCTTTGTACAAAAATGAAATTCAATCTATTCTAACTCCTTAACATAGTTATAATAACCCATTAAGTAGTTTGTATGTATTAAACATACTGGAAAAGATATTTTGAAAATTTTACTTCGCCATGGTATTTTGACCCCCTGCGGTATATTGAACCCCCTACTCAAGACCTTGAATTTCAAAAATTCTAGCTATTCTAACTCCTTAACATAGTTGTAATACTCCAATAAGTAGTTTGTATGAATTAAACATACTGGAAAAGATATTTTGAAAATTTTACTTCGCCATGGTATTTTGACCCCCCTGCGGTATATTGAACCCCCTACTCAAGACCTTGAATTTCAAAAATTCAATCTATTCTAACTCCTTTACATAGTTATAATACTCCAATAAGTAGTTTGTATGTATTTAACATACTGGAAAAGATATTTTGAAAATTTTACTTTAATAGCCATGGTATTTTGACCCCCCTGCGGTATATTGAACCCCCTACTATAGACCTTGAATTTCAAAAACTCAATCTATTCTAGCTTCTTTACATAGTTATAATAATCCAATAAGTAGTTTGTATGTATTAGATATGCTGGAAAAGATATTTTGAAAATTTTACTTTGCCATGGCATGTTATTTTGACCCCCCTACCATGGTATATTGAGCCCCCTACTATACATCTAAAGACCTTTAATGCTAAAATATCTAGCTCCTTTCCATATTTATTATACTCCAATAAGAAGTTTGTATTTATTTTAGTAGCTTGAAAAGATGTTTTGAAAATTTTACTTTTTAGATTAACTGAGCCATGGTAATTTGACCCCCTCCCCCTTTTTTTACCATGGAGAATCAAAACTTAAGTCTACCATTCTATATAAATATTACAAATTTCAAAAAATTAAAGTGTCCAAGCTACATGGTCTAGTTATAATGCTTTCAGAAGTTTTTTGATTGAAATTTTGTTGGTTAAGACTTCAGAGCACTAAATATACCAAGCAAATATTTTTCTTTTAACCAATCATTGAAAATTGACCTCCCCTTCTTGTATTAATGATTTTTAATATTTGATTAGCTTTTATATAATGTTAAATGTTTTATTAATCATCTAGAATTAAAAAAACAGGGGGGTTCAATTTACCATGGGGGTTCAATTTTCCATACAGGGGGGGTTCAATTTACCATGGGGGGGTTCAATTTACCATAGCGGTATTTTGACCCCGGGGTCATTTTACCATGGGGTTCAAAATACCATATGACACCGGTATTTACCGCCCCGGACAATACTCTCCAAGTGGTCAATACTGGCAAATACTGGTCAATTGACATTTTCATGGTTGTTTTTACTATTAATTGAAGTACAAACTTGATAAAAAGTTAAATATACTTAAACTTTAATTTTTATGCATGTGTCAGCTTATAAAATTAATCAATTTGATATGTTTTATTCATTTATAACACTTATTCCTACTGATTTAAAATTTAGTTATTCAAATTATGATACTGTATACTTAAGATATATATAAAAATGTACATATTATTTCAACATTTATAAATTAATATATTTTTTATTCAAAATGTATGATTTTACAGGTAACTAAAATTAAAGGTAAATAAAACCACAGGTAAAAAAGTTACATGTGTCTTTTTACCTATCACCTGGCATTGCTAGGTGTGAAATTTTAATTACTAAAACAACAGCCCCCAATAAAAGTTGTCAGTACATGTGTTGAAAGTAATAAAAGTGATATATGAAGACTCCCTTAAACAATAAATTATTTCCTGTCTATTTAACTGTGTGATAAAAACCTTCTTCATGCTGGAAATAGAAATTTTGAAGCAGGGACAAAAAGTTTTTATCTTTTACTACACATTAATCAATATAGATCCCTGTTTGTTTGAACTTACAATAGAAATAGAATTGAAAGCATTGAAAATGATTTGAACACTTTCTGTATTTAATTATTAATAGTAATTATAATTGACCAGGTAAAGATTGGTTTTTATAGTAATGACAACTCAAAATTTCAATCGACCAGTATTTGCCGGTATTTCCCAGTATTTGCCAGTATTTCCCGGTAATTACCGGTATTTACCACTGGCATGGTCAATACTAGTATTGACCACTTTTTTGCCAACCTTGACTATATGTCTCCATTCAATTCAAATGCATTGATCAACAAAAAAAGGGAGGTTCCAACCCCCAGAATCCCCCCCTGGATCCGCTACTGCTTTCTGTAACATTATCGCATGGCATTCCGGTGGTACTCTGCAAATTCCGGAAAATTCACCTCAATGGTACGTTTTCAGTGAATAACATTACAAAGTAGGGTACAAAACAATTATTTGGATACTGGAAAGTATATTGTGTAAAATGAAAAAGAAAAAACAACAAACTACAATGTAATGATAAAATTTCAAACATAATTCAGAAAGTTACTTTAAAAATGTTGACCTTTCCAAAACAGTGTTCATTATTTATACTGTTGAAATATTTTTATGCTTCATATTAAAATACATTGATCATGCTGCTGTTTTTCTTCTCTGTTAAGGCATATGCTAGAAAGATTTCATATCGAATGTACTACATTTGGGGTCCGACAACTGAAATCCGTGAACTTTTCACTCTTTGAACTTCTATTTGAGAACAATGTAAAAGGATCAATATATTAATCTGTTATTTTTCTCCATTGTTGAAGCATATGATAAAAAGATCATAACATCATTAACATGTCATTTTTCATATTGCATGTATTATCAGCCCTCTAGCCATGCGGCTCATGCTGTAATACATGAGATATGTAAAATGCCATGTTATAATCTGACAATTTATTTATGATTATTTTTTGCTGTATGTCTTATTTGCAAAAATTCAAGTTGTGCATATTAAAGGGGCATTAGCTGTCAAATTCATGTTCTCGAATTTGACTCAAATTCTAATATTTTATGTACATGATTGTATTACGTTCTAAAATGTATACGGTATCTAAATTTTAAAAAGTGTAAAAGATCAATAACAATTCACAATTCATTTACTGGCATGGGTAATATGTATCGGCATTTTATGTGTATTTAAGCCTAGGCACCTTCTAATTAACCACCAAGGTGACCACTTCTGACTGTCATTTTACTCAATAATATAAATATAAATAGAAAGTGATCACGTCTTGCAATTGGATTTTTCTAGGTCTCTTTGATTTCATATTATAGGTAAAAAAATATATGTTAATCATCATTTTTACCTGTATAAGAATGAGTTTTTGTGAATTGAATCAGTCAACCAAATTGTTTACCATTGTTTTTGACTTGAATCTGTTTTTGTTAAAATAGTTGAACATGCCTACATGTAGTTCATGCATTCCCATCTCTATTTAAGGGGTTAAGTTGACATTAATGTGGATTGAATGAGGTCAATTTATTCACTTGCAGGTGAATAATTCATCAGCATTGTTTCTTTGTCTATTTTGACAAAATTGAACCATTATTTCACTGTTTGAATTTCATAAATGATCGAACCATAACAAAAAATGTTAACTGATTTATTTCTTTTTGCTAATGTCCTTTTAATTTACCCCTGTCCATGCTCTGTTCGGTATTATTTTGGGTACATGGTTGTCTGTCAAGATGTTTATGATAGGACCTTCTAGGGTAGTCGAGTCAAGTTCTGCTGTATATCTTTCATTGTGAACTTCATTGATACATACACAGGAAAATAATTGCTGTCTTGTTTACTTTCAGATTCACAATTGTATAATGTATACTTGAAAACTACATCACAATGGAGAAAAGGCATCAAGAATCTTTACGTAAAAACTGGGTTTTTCTTATGGATAGTTTAATTTTGGAAGATCTTCTGGACTTAATGATAGAAAAAGAAATTTTTACACCAAGTATGGGAGAAGAAGTTAGTGTGAAACATACAAAAAAGGATAAAGCTACACAGTTTTTATTCACCTTAATAAGACGAGGACCTAAAGCTTTTGAAACATTTGTTGAATGTTTGAATGAATCCTCTCAAGACTTTATAGCTGACAAATTAATTTCAACTTTGAATGAAGAACCAATGCAGCAATAGTATATAAACATTTGTTTTGTAATATTTAACCATAGCTTGACTTCCATATATTGACAATTTACGTAACTCTTTTTAATACAATCATACATAAAATTCTGTACAAAAGTATTATTTGTATGTTTTAATTTTTGTCTCTCACACAAAGAATGTCAAGGGGCACACTTTATTCAGATACCACTGGAATTTGTAAGAACCTTGTTATTTTATATTTCTCAAGCCCCCTGTTATTTTTCAGGAGAATATATAGTGATTGCTTTGTCAATCTGTCTTTTCTGTCTGTGCTATCATTAACCATTTGGCCATCTGAATATTTTGAAATATATTGTTTCTTGATGGTAACTTAAATTTCCCTATTACTTATTGTTTTTTTGGTCAAAACTAGAGCAGTAACTTTTTTTTAAACTTTGGTTTCCTTGAAAATTGTAAAAAATAGTCAGCTTAGACAGACCATATATGTTTGGCATTTTTTCTCTCTTTTTTTCCTTTCAATTCATATGCAGTTTAGAGAACGTCTGTTTTCTTGTTTCAATCTAAGTCAATGGAATTTTGTATGGCTGCTGAATATGATTTAATCTTGAATGCCATTCACTCATTGTTCCCTGGCCTTATATTTACTCCTTGTTATATTGAAAGAATGTTCATCAATGAGAGCAAATGAAAATCACAATTAAACAAGGGAGGGCAAACATTTAGACCTCAATAATAGAAATGGTTCTACAGTGAATCTACACTATACCTAAAGCTTCAAACCACCCTAAGCTTAAACAAGTTTAAATGTTTGCACTCAAAATAAATTTAGAAACAATCATCCTTTCAATAATGTACCCAAAAGGCTGTTCTTTGACCCATAAGGGTTTACTTTTACAAAATGTGACTTGTTTCATTGGCACTCATACCACATCTTCTTATATCTATCAATATAACAGACTTTAATATTTCAATGACATCAATATTTTGCTTTGTACAAAAATGAAATTCAATCTATTCTAACTCCTTAACATAGTTATAATAACCCATTAAGTAGTTTGTATGTATTAAACATACTGGAAAAGATATTTTGAAAATTTTACTTCGCCATGGTATTTTGACCCCCTGCGGTATATTGAACCCCCTACTCAAGACCTTGAATTTCAAAAATTCTAGCTATTCTAACTCCTTAACATAGTTGTAATACTCCAATAAGTAGTTTGTATGAATTAAACATACTGGAAAAGATATTTTGAAAATTTTACTTCGCCATGGTATTTTGACCCCCCTGCGGTATATTGAACCCCCTACTCAAGACCTTGAATTTCAAAAATTCAATCTATTCTAACTCCTTTACATAGTTATAATACTCCAATAAGTAGTTTGTATGTATTTAACATACTGGAAAAGATATTTTGAAAATTTTACTTTAATAGCCATGGTATTTTGACCCCCCTGCGGTATATTGAACCCCCTACTATAGACCTTGAATTTCAAAAACTCAATCTATTCTAGCTTCTTTACATAGTTATAATAATCCAATAAGTAGTTTGTATGTATTAGATATGCTGGAAAAGATATTTTGAAAATTTTACTTTGCCATGGCATGTTATTTTGACCCCCCTACCATGGTATATTGAGCCCCCTACTATACATCTAAAGACCTTTAATGCTAAAATATCTAGCTCCTTTCCATATTTATTATACTCCAATAAGAAGTTTGTATTTATTTTAGTAGCTTGAAAAGATGTTTTGAAAATTTTACTTTTTAGATTAACTGAGCCATGGTAATTTGACCCCCTCCCCCTTTTTTTACCATGGAGAATCAAAACTTAAGTCTACCATTCTATATAAATATTACAAATTTCAAAAAATTAAAGTGTCCAAGCTACATGGTCTAGTTATAATGCTTTCAGAAGTTTTTTGATTGAAATTTTGTTGGTTAAGACTTCAGAGCACTAAATATACCAAGCAAATATTTTTCTTTTAACCAATCATTGAAAATTGACCTCCCCTTCTTGTATTAATGATTTTTAATATTTGATTAGCTTTTATATAATGTTAAATGTTTTATTAATCATCTAGAATTAAAAAAACAGGGGGGTTCAATTTACCATGGGGGTTCAATTTTCCATACAGGGGGGGTTCAATTTACCATGGGGGGGTTCAATTTACCATAGCGGTATTTTGACCCCGGGGTCATTTTACCATGGGGTTCAAAATACCATATGACACCGGTATTTACCGCCCCGGACAATACTCTCCAAGTGGTCAATACTGGCAAATACTGGTCAATTGACATTTTCATGGTTGTTTTTACTATTAATTGAAGTACAAACTTGATAAAAAGTTAAATATACTTAAACTTTAATTTTTATGCATGTGTCAGCTTATAAAATTAATCAATTTGATATGTTTTATTCATTTATAACACTTATTCCTACTGATTTAAAATTTAGTTATTCAAATTATGATACTGTATACTTAAGATATATATAAAAATGTACATATTATTTCAACATTTATAAATTAATATATTTTTTATTCAAAATGTATGATTTTACAGGTAACTAAAATTAAAGGTAAATAAAACCACAGGTAAAAAAGTTACATGTGTCTTTTTACCTATCACCTGGCATTGCTAGGTGTGAAATTTTAATTACTAAAACAACAGCCCCCAATAAAAGTTGTCAGTACATGTGTTGAAAGTAATAAAAGTGATATATGAAGACTCCCTTAAACAATAAATTATTTCCTGTCTATTTAACTGTGTGATAAAAACCTTCTTCATGCTGGAAATAGAAATTTTGAAGCAGGGACAAAAAGTTTTTATCTTTTACTACACATTAATCAATATAGATCCCTGTTTGTTTGAACTTACAATAGAAATAGAATTGAAAGCATTGAAAATGATTTGAACACTTTCTGTATTTAATTATTAATAGTAATTATAATTGACCAGGTAAAGATTGGTTTTTATAGTAATGACAACTCAAAATTTCAATCGACCAGTATTTGCCGGTATTTCCCAGTATTTGCCAGTATTTCCCGGTAATTACCGGTATTTACCACTGGCATGGTCAATACTAGTATTGACCACTTTTTTGCCAACCTTGACTATATGTCTCCATTCAATTCAAATGCATTGATCAACAAAAAAAGGGAGGTTCCAACCCCCAGAATCCCCCCCTGGATCCGCTACTGCTTTCTGTAACATTATCGCATGGCATTCCGGTGGTACTCTGCAAATTCCGGAAAATTCACCTCAATGGTACGTTTTCAGTGAATAACATTACAAAGTAGGGTACAAAACAATTATTTGGATACTGGAAAGTATATTGTGTAAAATGAAAAAGAAAAAACAACAAACTACAATGTAATGATAAAATTTCAAACATAATTCAGAAAGTTACTTTAAAAATGTTGACCTTTCCAAAACAGTGTTCATTATTTATACTGTTGAAATATTTTTATGCTTCATATTAAAATACATTGATCATGCTGCTGTTTTTCTTCTCTGTTAAGGCATATGCTAGAAAGATTTCATATCGAATGTACTACATTTGGGGTCCGACAACTGAAATCCGTGAACTTTTCACTCTTTGAACTTCTATTTGAGAACAATGTAAAAGGATCAATATATTAATCTGTTATTTTTCTCCATTGTTGAAGCATATGATAAAAAGATCATAACATCATTAACATGTCATTTTTCATATTGCATGTATTATCAGCCCTCTAGCCATGCGGCTCATGCTGTAATACATGAGATATGTAAAATGCCATGTTATAATCTGACAATTTATTTATGATTATTTTTTGCTGTATGTCTTATTTGCAAAAATTCAAGTTGTGCATATTAAAGGGGCATTAGCTGTCAAATTCATGTTCTCGAATTTGACTCAAATTCTAATATTTTATGTACATGATTGTATTACGTTCTAAAATGTATACGGTATCTAAATTTTAAAAAGTGTAAAAGATCAATAACAATTCACAATTCATTTACTGGCATGGGTAATATGTATCGGCATTTTATGTGTATTTAAGCCTAGGCACCTTCTAATTAACCACCAAGGTGACCACTTCTGACTGTCATTTTACTCAATAATATAAATATAAATAGAAAGTGATCACGTCTTGCAATTGGATTTTTCTAGGTCTCTTTGATTTCATATTATAGGTAAAAAAATATATGTTAATCATCATTTTTACCTGTATAAGAATGAGTTTTTGTGAATTGAATCAGTCAACCAAATTGTTTACCATTGTTTTTGACTTGAATCTGTTTTTGTTAAAATAGTTGAACATGCCTACATGTAGTTCATGCATTCCCATCTCTATTTAAGGGGTTAAGTTGACATTAATGTGGATTGAATGAGGTCAATTTATTCACTTGCAGGTGAATAATTCATCAGCATTGTTTCTTTGTCTATTTTGACAAAATTGAACCATTATTTCACTGTTTGAATTTCATAAATGATCGAACCATAACAAAAAATGTTAACTGATTTATTTCTTTTTGCTAATGTCCTTTTAATTTACCCCTGTCCATGCTCTGTTCGGTATTATTTTGGGTACATGGTTGTCTGTCAAGATGTTTATGATAGGACCTTCTAGGGTAGTCGAGTCAAGTTCTGCTGTATATCTTTCATTGTGAACTTCATTGATACATACACAGGAAAATAATTGCTGTCTTGTTTACTTTCAGATTCACAATTGTATAATGTATACTTGAAAACTACATCACAATGGAGAAAAGGCATCAAGAATCTTTACGTAAAAACTGGGTTTTTCTTATGGATAGTTTAATTTTGGAAGATCTTCTGGACTTAATGATAGAAAAAGAAATTTTTACACCAAGTATGGGAGAAGAAGTTAGTGTGAAACATACAAAAAAGGATAAAGCTACACAGTTTTTATTCACCTTAATAAGACGAGGACCTAAAGCTTTTGAAACATTTGTTGAATGTTTGAATGAATCCTCTCAAGACTTTATAGCTGACAAATTAATTTCAACTTTGAATGAAGAACCAATGCAGCAATAGTATATAAACATTTGTTTTGTAATATTTAACCATAGCTTGACTTCCATATATTGACAATTTACGTAACTCTTTTTAATACAATCATACATAAAATTCTGTACAAAAGTATTATTTGTATGTTTTAATTTTTGTCTCTCACACAAAGAATGTCAAGGGGCACACTTTATTCAGATACCACTGGAATTTGTAAGAACCTTGTTATTTTATATTTCTCAAGCCCCCTGTTATTTTTCAGGAGAATATATAGTGATTGCTTTGTCAATCTGTCTTTTCTGTCTGTGCTATCATTAACCATTTGGCCATCTGAATATTTTGAAATATATTGTTTCTTGATGGTAACTTAAATTTCCCTATTACTTATTGTTTTTTTGGTCAAAACTAGAGCAGTAACTTTTTTTTAAACTTTGGTTTCCTTGAAAATTGTAAAAAATAGTCAGCTTAGACAGACCATATATGTTTGGCATTTTTTCTCTCTTTTTTTCCTTTCAATTCATATGCAGTTTAGAGAACGTCTGTTTTCTTGTTTCAATCTAAGTCAATGGAATTTTGTATGGCTGCTGAATATGATTTAATCTTGAATGCCATTCACTCATTGTTCCCTGGCCTTATATTTACTCCTTGTTATATTGAAAGAATGTTCATCAATGAGAGCAAATGAAAATCACAATTAAACAAGGGAGGGCAAACATTTAGACCTCAATAATAGAAATGGTTCTACAGTGAATCTACACTATACCTAAAGCTTCAAACCACCCTAAGCTTAAACAAGTTTAAATGTTTGCACTCAAAATAAATTTAGAAACAATCATCCTTTCAATAATGTACCCAAAAGGCTGTTCTTTGACCCATAAGGGTTTACTTTTACAAAATGTGACTTGTTTCATTGGCACTCATACCACATCTTCTTATATCTATCAATATAACAGACTTTAATATTTCAATGACATCAATATTTTGCTTTGTACAAAAATGAAAAAAGGGCCAGATATAAACTTGCAGGCTTAACAATCATCATACCTATACACCATTACTGTAAATTCAGAAATTATTGCGAGGTTTTTATTATTGCGAATAATGCGACAGAGTTATAAACGCAATAATTAAAACTCGCATTTTGTAATATTTTAACTAAATTAAGCATGACTTTTCCCAAAATCATAAAAATTAAAATCGCATTTAAGTTGAAACTGACAAAATCGCAATAATAAATGCACGCAATAATTTCTGAATTTACAGTATTCACTTTAAGTCATTCTCCACTATGTTTCTCATTTCTAATTTGCTTTAATTGATAAGAAGTGATATCCGGTTTTAAAGATTGCAAAATATTTCTGAATTTATATTCAAACTTATTTGAGGTCAAATAGAGTTCGAACTATACGAGTTATTTTAAAAATAAATAAGAAAAATTATTGGCAAGATTAGATTATGCTTCTTTAAATGCTCTAAATTAACAGCTTTCAAGTGAGTATGTGTTCACAACTTTGTCCTTTAATACAAGTGCGTCTTTCTTCAAAGGTTTCAGTGAACTTGACAGTTTTCTCAATTCTGTGTGATGAAAAAGGTGCGTATTATAGTCGGTCACTTACGGTATATCTTTTCACTGCAAATTCCATTTCGTTTATATTTTACAGCTTAAAGTTGACGTAATAACATTCACATTACTAGAGTACCAATATCATGTATTAAATACATACATGCAGGTTAAGTGAAACATATTTTTAACTCAGTAATGACAGCTAAATCAAGATGCCTGAGAGGAAAAAAAAGTTGAAAATAATTAATTGAAGTGAATTCATTTGTATTTCTTTGACATCTGTTATCATAAAATTGTGCAAACTAATTGTCTTATTCATGTAAAAATTAATTTAGATAAAAGCACCCCTTAAATTATGTCAAACACCATTGACGACATAATTTACTTTTTGATCTTGAAGAAATTTCTAATTGATGTCATGATTTCTGTGGCTATTGGTATTTTTCAACTTCGAAAGTATGTTGTCAGCCCTTTAATAAAATATCTATGCTGGTTTATTTAAGTGTCTTAAACTCGAGCGCTCGAGCACAGGAATTTATTAAAGATTTTTTTGATTTTTTTTTTTTATTGTTTCCACTTAATTAATATCATGACAAATATTTTTTTTAATTTGTATACCATATACTTCAAAACACTACTGTAATGCCTTTTGGGATTCTGATTCTGGACCGATTTTCATATTTTGCTGTCTCGTATCAGAAAATCGCTGCAGATTAACTTAACACTTCTATATAGATATAAGAAGATGTGATATGAGTGCCAATGAGACAACTTTCCATCAAAGTCTCAATTTGTAAAAGTAAACCATAATAGGTCAAACGGTACGGTCGTCACTGAACACGGACTCATCACTCTAGCCTTATCTTACACCGAACATCAAGCCAATAACGGACCCAATAATTTACTAGTGCATGCAAAACCATTCCAACAGGAAAACCAACGGTCTAATCTATATAAAAACGAGAAACATTTATAAACCTCAACAAACGACAACCACTGAACATGTGATTCCTCACTCTATGCAGGGACTTTATAGATTAACTATACTAGTATAGAAAGTCCCTGCTCAATTCCTGATTTTACTATCCGTTGGTGGTTTTTTTTTCTGAATATTTATCGTAAAATCAGCATCCATAAAATGCCACTGATGCTGATAATCGATCAGTCGCTAATCATTCAATGGAAGATCACCAACAGCAAACAGAACGACACAAGTAATAAATAAGAATAACACAACTATCCACCAGAAACGTTACAAGTTAACGGGGATGTAATATACTCAATAGTTTATACACTCTTGACCAAACATGATAATTTGACTGTGAAACTTTACAACTCATGATATGATACGAATATGACGAAAATCGGAAATTGAAATTCTTGTTGTGCCAAGGTTAATTGATCTTAATTAGAAAAACATTCTGGAAAAAAATAAAATTGTGAAGCAAAACTATATGCATGTTTCACAAAATATCGTCAAGCAGTTCAGGAGCAATATAAATGAATATAAAAATGGAATGGATAAAGAGATCGAAGGACGTAAAACGGACATACATGTTATCTTAAACCAACGCGAAATATTCTCTAAAATTTATTAATCAAACAGATTAAAATTCACTCGCTCTCGTATAAGCATGACGAAATCAGAGATCTGTATTGTAATTCTATTGGTATGTAATATATGGTGTGATTTTGGTTTGCACTAAGGAGTAATCTCATATATTCCAAACCTAGTGATTTGTTTGAAGTTTAGTTTATCTGTAATAGACGAGAGCAATTCATCGATAAATGAATCACTAAAACATCAAATATACATATTAACATCCTTCCTTGTCTCTTGACAAACAAACCACATCGTATTATTTTATAATACATGTACTGGGTAGGACACACCCTTGTGTGAGTTATGTTTTATTAATGTGACTTCAAGAGTTTAAAATGTAGAAGTTTATGCATGAATAGAAGATGATACAAACACGAATTCTACAGTCCCCATGCAACTATAGGCACTGCATGCAGATGTGGATCCAGGGTTTTGAAAAAAATGAACCCGGGACCCTAACTAGGCAACGTTTGGAGTGAGACATGCATAAACCATGAATATATAGCTCAATAAGGGTGCCCACTAAATCCTCATCTTAGCAGGCTTCTATGCAAGATACCAATCCCTATAGCTAAATACGAAACGAAAAACGTTAGCAAAGGAAAAATTTATATGTTATATAGTAGTTTTTACTCTCAGTATAGGTTGAAACGTTGTCGCGGGCTGCTGGGGTCAAATAACTTAATAAATAAAGAGCATATTTTAAATATAATATAGATTTAATATAAACTAGACACATGTGTTATTAAATTCTTTGACTTTCAATTCGTGTTGAAAATATAAGGCATGGAGTATACTAATTCATTGATATGAAATGTTTGTTTTCAAAAAAATACTTATAGATTGTTTTAATCGGTCTAAATCAAGCATCGAGTCATTTCAACAGCTGATTCTACCGGCTATGACAGTTCTGACCATAAAGCTAGCTTTAATGTTTGCCATCCATTGTCTGATTCATTTTCGGGCCAAGTTACTCCTATAACATCTTTCCATATATGACAGAGTTCGTCTGGAATACATCCCATGTCTGCTTTTCCTGTAATAACAATTATTTTTTGTAAGAAATTAGCATCTTTCTCATATCTAGCACGATCTATTTCAAACCGTAGCCATTGTTCATCTTTAGAATCTTTTGATATGAAGAATATAACATGTCTGCTTTCGCTGATAGCATTTGCAATCGCTTCAGATTTCGACTCCCCAACAAGAAAGTCTCGATCTCCTATGCAAACCTTCATTTTCCACGTCTCTTCTAGTTTCGGACGTAAAGAGTTAATGACCCAACTTTGACTGTCTTCTGCATATGAAAGATACACATCATATTGACATTTCTGTCTCAATCCCTTTTCTACAACTCGTCGAAATTTTTTATAAATGTAAAACGTTATTTTCCACCTATAACTTATGATAATAGCAACAGGAACGGCACACACAAAGAACGCCACTATTAAACCGATTCCAACTTGAAGCCAGGTTTCACTGTCACAATGACTGAACAGGTCATGAAAGTTTGTATTTGCGTGTAATGTATTGATGACTGAACCGTTACTGAGGCGACAATCAAAATCTCTTTGGGGTCTGTCAAAATGTGTTTTCGTTGTGAACAACCACTTTACGAAATCCATGGTATCGCAGTTACAACTGAAGGTATTTCCACCCAAATACAGCTTTAACATTCTCGGGTATTGTTGATCTAACCACTTTCTTATTGTCTCATTAATTGACTGGATGTAGTTGTTCCTGAGATCTAGAAATTCTAAATTTGACAAAGCAGTTACTGCTGTCGGTATTTCGGTGAACGAATTTATCTTCATGTTAAGAATTCTTAGCTTATTGTTATACATAAATGCATTTTTAGGTAGAAACCACATATTGTTCGAAGATACATCCAAATTTTCTATTACTGGAAGAAGATTGAAAATGTCACATCCGCTTAATATAGCTTGCCCAAGTTTGATATTTTGCATGACGGCTACTGATAGGTTTTGAAAAAGACTTTTTACTTTTGAATGTTTCAAACAGTAAAGATTTGCATCAATTCCAGACATATTCATGAATTCAATATTGTGGTCACCATCAAAATATATCTGAGGAAAATAACTAGTTTGAAAATATGACACGTCCAGATGACGCAAATTCTGTGCTCTTTTGATCATCAAGTTTATCCGACTGTCCGTCGGAGTAAGATAATGTGAAAATCTCAGAGCTTCAAGGTTTGGAGGTAATGAAACCGTATAGGTATAAATATATTGGTCTTTATGCGGTGATACGTTTTGTCGAACTAGTGGATTATTTTCGTGTTGTAGTGTCTCGTATTGGTATTCTCCATCTGAGTTATTGTTACTCTGTATATAGTCAGAACCATAGTCAATATTTGAGTATTTGATTGGGTTGTATGAATAATCAAATACCCGTAGGTTAATTGTTCTTGATTGGAAAGTAATAAATTCCATTGTCTTAGATTTTCCATCGCGCATTGAAAACCTGTTCCCAGTAAAAACTATTCTTTTGAAACATTCTGGATGGTTGTAGGTCAACAAGGAGCCTGGTTCAAAATCAACAATACCGCTTTCTGCTAAAACTAAATCATCTACACATATAGTTTGTAAATATTTCATCATTTCTCTTGTGACTCTGACTGCATACGGATATTTGTTTGAATCCTGAAAATCAACAGTTACCCTTTTGAAAATTATAGATGTCATATTCTTATTTTGAAACGGATATAAAAGTTCTAATGCCCTCGATAGATGAATGAAAACGCCACAAAGTTCTAAAATCTGTAGATTCAAAAACGGTTTTAAAAAATTAGCTTCAACTATTTTCACTTTTTCACAATTGTTGAGATATATTTGTTTTACAGAAGGTGGCATGTCAACAAAAGTACCATTAAGCATTTCCTCAAGAGTACAGCTCGAAAATCGAACTGTATCAAGGTTCTTTAGTTTATATAATCCACTTGAGTTAAAGACTGGAAGATTCACTAGATCCAAGTATAAAGTTTGTAAATTTTTCATATCTCCGAAATACGGATACATCGTCAGTGTAGTATATTTGTGAGTTGTTACCTGGTTGCTTCCGATATCCAGATATCGCAGTTGTGGAGTATGACTAAATATTCCATTGGAGTAAGCTGTCGAAAGATTCAGTTTGTTATTATTCATAGACAATTTCACTAAATTGTGTAATCCAAAGAATGTATCAGCATCCAGGAAATACAGGTCGTTACTAGCAATTGTCAAAGCAGCTAACTGTGTATATCTTTCAAATGAATTGTTCCCGAGGATTTTAATTCTATTTTTACTTAAATCCAGCGCAAAAATGATATGATTTAGATCTTGCGGAACTCGTGTAAGTCCAAGGTTTGAACAATCAGCCGTTAATTCCAGTTTCTCTTGTTTCATGGTACATGATATTTTTCGTTGTCTACATGATTTTCCCGAAAAGATGATACAAACAAGTACTAAAATAAGCCTTTTTAATTTCATTTTAACATTAACTTTTTACGAATGATTTTGCAGAGAAGAACACTGTTAAGTTAAAATATTCAGATAAACTGATTGCCAGGAAGTAAGTTTCTTTTAACCCTATCATTTCAGTGAACTATCTTTTTAGTGGAGATAATTAACATGTGTTTTCGGAACACATACTTTTAAATCATAGGAAGTAAATATTTACATTCCTAATTTGTAAGTAAAAGTTGTGCTTGTTATTAACTGGACCCCTGCTGTTGTTACAATCTTATCTACACAGTATCAATCAGCGGGTGGCCAGTTAATGCTTGTTAAAGTTTTACTTGGTCGTCCGGTTACGAAGCTCTGGGTGGGGGTTTCCGGATAAAGAACAATGAATGGGCCAATGATATAGTAGAGAAACTCGATCTTAGAATAAAATAAAGAATAGAGCATACCGAGGTGTTCAACTTTAAATAAAAGAGAGTTTAAATTGGCAGACAAAATTCGAGTAGAGAATATGGACTAAAATTACAAAATACAGACCCCTCTTTCAGACCTTCGGTTATCATATGGTACAACTTGTGTAAATATAAATGATTCTTGAATTGTCGTATGAGGTATTGACCATGATTAAGTGAACCGCTGGAGATGTGAAGTCCAGCGCGCTGTCCTGGGATGTAAAGTCTAGTCCGGTAAATATAAATATTTCTACCTGACTGCTATCCGACCTTAACCAGACCATTCACGACTCCTTAACGACTCTATCACGACTCAAACCCGACCACTAATTAAAAACATATTCGATAATTCCAACAAATTCACGATCTCTACACGATCTTTACTCGACTAGCTCAACCAAATCAACTATAATCGATCTCAGCAAGATCTCGGCCAGACCAGATCGACTTGATCGTATAGGGGTCGTAGGGATAGTCGGTCATTGGTCGGGTATGTACAATTTCAGTATAAAAACATATGATTTTTTTTATATCACCCGCTGCAGCGGAGGAGGCATTAAGTTTTGCCCTTGTCCGTCCGTAAGTACACATACGTACGTCCCAACAATTAGTTTCCGTTCTCTAATTTTATTTTGCCTCAACCAAATTTTATGAATAGCAATACCATAAAACACAGATCAAGTGCGAATTTTGGTGGTGTCACTTTTACCGTTCTTGCATGAGTAATGACTCTAAATATAACGTTATATATGTAAGCTCGGTCGTTATCTGTGTCCAATGGACACGTTCCCCGTTTATTTAGTTATACTCAGTAGTTCGCAGAGGGTCTGCATGAGTAAAAGTATACATATAAAATGCCTACATGGAAATAAAGCAGTTGGATTGTTTGGCAAGGTGGTTAGAGCTTAGAGGTTATAAATAGCTGTGACGGAGCTTGAAGAGAGCGTAGAAAACGAACAAAAACGGGTAGACAGCAAAAAGTGCCAAACAATCTAGATGATGTAGCGGCTGACAATGCAACCACTGTGTGGATAGTATAAATTGTAATAAACTACGAGGAAAATTTAAAACGGAAATGGCAAAATCAAAAGTATGGGAGACTTGCAGGAGCTGAGCAAAGAGGACCTCATTTGTTATAAAAACTTCCTGAAAGTAAAGTAGGGCGTTAAGCCTACTGTTTGTGTCATATATGTACATATGTATGTAATCAGTATTTTCCATAGATCTGGTACCCAGTAGTTAAATGGTTCAAGATATTTCTTTTTGATGTACGGAGTGGCTATTTGTCCGGCTAGCCGGACGAATAGTGCCAGGGCTATTTGTCCGGCCATTGCAATGCGCATGTCATATAATGTGCTTTCGGAAGTGTGTGTAATATTATCTTCAGTAGCACCGAGGGGGCGCGTTTAATCCGATCACTGATTTTCAATTTTAAGATCGTGGCTGAAAACGGTGATATCAATATTTGTGATAAATATTGCAGTTTTCGGAATTTGACAATGAAAAACGATAGTATGAACTTCAAAAAATGATATAATCTTATGAAAGGAACTAAAGAAAGGGGGGGGGGGGGGGAGGTTACAACCTTGAAGTGGGGATGTTGGATATAGGATTATAAAAAGTGGGATAATGAAATACAGGGGACAACAAAGATGAGATTAGGAGAAAAAAAAGAAAAGAGTAATTTGGGAAAAGGAGCACACCGTGTCACCCCGACCCCTCACGTAAATAAAATAAAATTCAACCTAGAATTTCTGAACAAGATTTTAACAGTATTTTCCACTTTTTTTTCTTTTTTTTTTTTGGGGGGGGCATTATAGAAAAATCTCCCATCTCTCACTCACAATATGGATAACTTTATGTCAAGGGGTTTATAATTCTATTTGACAGCTACAGACATAATAATTTTGTACCTTTTTCAGCTACACAAAATCCTTCACGTTAACTTAAAATGCACTACTGAGTCAAACAATACTTAAGTTTGTTTTACTAGTAATTTATTCTCTCTACTTATTTAAAAAATATGGAATATACATGATTTTTTTATAATTATTCGTCATCCACATTGGACTGTATGAAGAAAATAACAATTTCAATTACTAGTAACAAGATTAGGCCCTAACAATAAAGATTACAAACATGTGCTACCCCCTGGTGCTGCTGAAGATAATATTACACGCACACACAAATAGTGACACATGCGCATTGTATTGGCCGGACAAATAGCAACTGCCTTTGATGTATCCATGGCAACAACCTGCCTTTTTACTAATAATAATGCAAAAGGGGGTAAAGATGTCACATAATTTCCCAAAATTTAGCCAAAAATAGAATTTCAATCCCCTGGAGGATATCTTTTCTGAAAATGATTTCATATATCTATCACGAACCCTCCTTTCTTTCATTAAAATAACAGCTATGAAAGAAAGGAGGGTAATACCTAAATTTGAGTAATTTTAGACAATATTTTGAGTTATGACAAGCAAGAACATACCTCTTTAAAAAAAAAGGCTTTATCATCACTATCTTCATACATTCATCTGTTTAAGATGAAGGACTGCCTAAGGCCGCATTCTTTCTAACCAAAATTTTGTAAGCGTTGTGTCGCGTTTGATGTTGTTTACTAAACGCTACAAAAGTAGAAACAAATACATCGTTTAATCAGTGTTTACTGACCCTGTTTGAACTTTCAATACTGCATGCACATGTTGTTGGTAAACAGACTTTTTACAAACGTAGGAACACATACTCCGTTTGATCAGGTTGGAGTTAACTTAGAAACAAATGTAGCTTTGGTACTGACAAACGACAAACGACAAACTGCAGACGCATTTTTAGCGTGTGCATAGTTTGTCAAAGTTTATGCAAACTTTGCAAACGTATGTTTGAAAGAAATGATCAAAACATGTGCGCGCTTAGTCGTTTGCATCGTTTGTGTTAGAAAGAAATGCATCCTTAATATTTATAGAGGAGAGATTTTCTCTGAGTCTATAACAGCTTCTACGGAGACTATTTCCCCCCCGTAATAAGTTCAAATAACAACAAAATGTGCATGCGTTTTTAACAGTTCAAACGTGGTCAGCAAACTCTGATTAAACGATGCATTTGTTTCTACTTTTGTTTAACAAACTATAACAAACGACAAACAACGTTTACCAAACTTTGGTTAGAAAGAAATAAACTCTTGACCATCTCTTGATAGATATATGTAAAGTTGTAAACAGTTTCAGAACAGGTATCACTCCAAGGGATTGAAATTCTACTTTGGGTCAAATTTTGGGGAAATTTGTGACATCTTTGCCCTCCTTTTGTAATATATTTTAGCAAATACATGCAGGTTGTTGCGATACAGCAAAACGAAACTAAATATTTTTTACCATTCAACTACTGGATATCAAATTTATGAAAACTACTGATTACATACTTATGCACATATATGACACAAACAGTACGCTTTGTTTGTAAGAAAGCACGGAAGGTAAAGTTTATGTACATTGCAATCTAGTATAAGTACTAATCCAGTGACAAATCTCATTTTGTGATGTCATTTCCAAAAAAGGGCTACAAAACTACCATTAGATAGCAGTGTCCACTATGAGGAAGTTTTTATAAGCATTAGGTTCCATTTTATTGATTCTTGTGAAAGTCTTTTATACTGCCAACTCAGTGGTCGTCGTGTCAGCCACTGCCCCACCTAGATTTCTCGGCGCCCGTTGCTGTCTACATCATCTTGTTCGTCTTCTATGCACTCTTTCAGCTCCGTCACAGTTATTAACCTGGGGCCGGTAACAAGAAGCATTCTTATGTCTTACGAACATCTAAAGAGTGTCTTAACATTTATAAGAGTGTAACAAGACCCGACCTCAGACCTATCTTAGAATGATTGACAGCCCTTAATGTTTTGAAAAAATGCATGATTTAAGAACGATTCTTAGGTCTAACTTAAAGCGATCTTACTAATTCCGGTAACACGAAATCATTCTTAAATTTTGGTCAGTTATTAAGTGTTCTTAAAACAAACTTAGCAACTTAGGGGTGTACCAAAAACAATTCGCAACAGCTTCTCTTGATATTTTTTATAAGAGTGGTCCCGACTACTCTTAGCTGCACATTCACTTGTTAATCTAACAAGATGCTTTTTGAAAAAAGACAAAACGTGAACCCTGGAACTTTTTATTATAATAATTAAAACAACTAAATAAGAAATTATATATAAGTGTTATCTTGGCCATGTGTGTAGGCCTTCCTAGGTCAAAGGTCAAGGTCAAAAACTTTGGTTTCAGTTGACAACCCCATGTCCTATGGTAAAGATCGTGTCCGCTCTATATCTTGAGAACCTTTATCATTTCAAAGTTTATACTTCACATGTTTATAAACCAACACCAAAGGGTGTGTCATAATTTATTTACAACTTCATAGGTCAAAGGTCAAGGTCAAAAACTTTGATTTCAGTTGACAAACCTATGTCCTATGGTAAAGATACAATTTTTTAATGCACATTATTCACAACGGGGCCCACAGAGATGGCTCCCATCTCAATGATATCTAGTTCAATTTGACTTTTATTAAAAATGCTTTGTAGCAAAGGGGGATAATATATGAGGTCTGAGGCCAGAATTAGTTTCCTTACGTTAAATGGGAAGTTTATTGTTGTCTGCATTTTATCGTTCGTTTTTAAAACACGGACACGCCGGATAATTATTAAGAACTCGTAACTTGAAAACTATTACGATGCAACTTAAGGGGGAAATAAGACCGATCTACGAGCAACCTGAGGGAGCTTTGATTTACACTCTTTGAATGATCTTAGGATTATCTTATCTTCCCCTTAAGAAGTTGTACAAGTTTATTTGATACAAATGTATATGGCAGATCAACATAACTTATATCTGAAATTAATATAAAAAGTTCAATAGTAATTGAAATAAAAACTTTTCATATTATAACTATTTTAAAAAAATCACGCTTATTCAATCTGTTAATCTCCTGTATTTAGCATGTCAGTAATTCATTAATAGCAGCCCAGTATGCTCATTGAAACTATCTGAAGTAAACATAGGGTGGAAGAACAATAGTTATAGAATATTTAGGAACTTTACAAAAAAATGCATATGCAAAGGAACATGCATGAACAAAAAATGTTAATGTAAAAAAAATATGACGTTCTCTGTGGAAACCAGTGTCACCTTGAGTAACAAAATAAAATTATCGGATAAACAAATATTTAATTTCAATTGTTCCCTTATTCACTTTATCCATCCATGGAAGTAATATTTGAATATTACTTCCATGATCCATCTATTAAACTGTAATAATAACAATTTATATAACGAAAAATAAAGATTTTGATAAATGTTTGTTTGAATTTAACCCATATGATCCCAAAACATGTATGGTCAGCTGGACCGTACGCGTACGGTCCAAATACTCGTATGGTCTGGAACATATACGCCGTTTAATAAAATTTTGTTGAGGCGAAATAAAATTATAGAGAACGGAAACGAATATTGTTGGGACGTACGTGCGTACGGACGGACGGACAAGGGTAACACTTAATGCCCACTCCGAAGCGACGGGGAATTTCCGATTATCCCTACGACCCATATACGATCAGGTCGATCTGGTCTGGTCGACATCAGGCTGAGATCGTGAATAGTTGATTTGGTCGAGTAAAGATCGTGAATTGATCGGAATTATCGAATAAGTATCCCTTTTGTTGTCGGGATGGAGTCGTGATGGAGTCATTAAGGAGTCGTGAATGGTTGAGTGAAGGTCATGTACAGTCACATGGCGGTCGGGTAGAAGTCGTAAACAGGCCCGATCAAGAATTTGGTTGAGCTTGGTCGTGGAAATGTGGACAATCGGGATCATCGAGTTGATCTGATCGGCAGTGTGAACCTAGTTTTAGGTTAGATCGTTTACCTTAGTTACAGGAGTCGATTTCACAAAAAAAACCTTACGACTAAGATTGGTCTTAAGTCATGAACAATAAATAAGTTTTTTTGTGAAATCGACTCCAGGTCAGCAGGAGCCTTACTTTTATGTATTTGTATATATACTTTCTTAAAACATAAAAAAAGAACAAGATATTTGGCGGGTAAACCTGAGGTCAGATCAAATGTGAAGGGGGTTTTCAAAGGAAACTGTTAATACGAGTAATTATATATGCACTTTGGAAGAACACCCCTCCTTCCAATGGCACGACTATACGGTATATATATGTTCCGGACCATATGAGTATTTGGACTATACGCGTATGGTCGGACCATATGAGTATATATACTGGATTGGTTATTAACCGGACGGTCGACCATATTATATGAGTATTTGGACCATATAGGTATTTTTTCAAATATTAATAAACTTTATCTAAAACAAACAACAATGATGTTGACATGCAAATGTATTAATTTTATAATACAAAGGCTATATAAAAATCAAATATAGTTGGCACAGTTAGTTTACATCGCGAATTTTATTCTTAAATTTACGCTTAGGAAGGATTTACTTCCACATGGTAACATAACTTTTACTGCAGTTGCACGTATTGATTGTGCACGATCCTTTGCAATAACATCATTTGCATTCGAGCAGAAAGCTAGCCTTCTTATCAGCTGTGTGCAGTGATACCGAGGTATCGGCCTTCCTAATATAATGGGAACTGCAGTTTCAGATATAAGGAAAATTTTCACATGTTGTTCAATAACTTAAAAAACCTTACATAATTATAAAAACTAGTGAACATAACAAACTGTTTGAGTAAAAAAAAACCGATATTTCATTCCCGAGTTATGGGGCTTTGACCCTCAGCTAAAAAAAGCATTATTAAATGTGCACATAGTTTCTACTTTTGAATAAATTGGTCATGATAAACTTAACACTGTTGTTTGGATAGGTGAATATAGACACACTTTTGATTTTGAGAATCGACTGTTTTGGTCAATACCACAGTTGAGCAATAAAAAGGACGTTTGCGCGCCAAAGTGTAGGACATTAGTGTGCCGAAATCAAAAATAAGCACAGAACATTTGAGCGGGGAAAAATGGAGTAAGAGAACTTCTTCCGTTCATTAAATATAATCTGTTACCCCTTATCATCACGAGGAGGTGGACGTAGGATTTCGAACATGATAGTTGATACCATATGGAGTGGATAAGATATATTTTATTTCCAATAGTGGACCCATTACAGGCATAATCAGTACATTGATTTATGTAGTCACATATGTATGTTTAGTGATTATTGACCATGCACCAGTAGCCATTTTCACCCAGTTTTTTTTCTCTATAATGGATCAGAAGCAGCATCACATCAATTATAGAGAAAAAAAACTTAGAGTTAAGTCCTTCCTCGTGGCTGGTGCATATGAGCAAATATTATTGTTGTTCATATGCAAGAGACACCAAGGGCAGGTGCTTAAAGGACACTCAAGCCTATTCACAGAAATCTGAAAAATTTAATCATTTTACAACACAGGCATAAACTAATACTTAAAAAAGAATTACTATATTATAGTCCTCCTTGTGGCTGAAGCACATACATAAGATTAATATGTAGTTATCCAAATGCAGGAGCCACCAAGGGCAGGTGCTTAAAGGACAAAGTAATATATTGTGTAAAATTTCTGTGTGAAAATATTTGGATTTGGATGCAGCCTCTAGTACAACCTGTCCCAATGCTCTAAGAGAAAAAAGAGAATACACAAAAAACACAAACAATGAATTATGAGTATTTTTCATTTTATTTTATAAAAGCACACATTTCATACAAGATATCCTTGTTCTCATTACTCATTAACCAAATAAACTGGTCTTTCATTGTCAACATATCAAAATTAGCACAATATTTCCAAGCACAAAGTATTAATTTATTTCTCTCATTATTTAATGAGGTACAATTAAGAAGAAAATGTAATTCATCTTCAACTTCAGAACTTGAGCATCTGGGACAAGTTCTATCGTGTCGAGGATTACTCTGATATCTTCCCTTTTCACTCTTTAGTGAGTGTGCTGAAACACACAGCCTTATCAGATTTTTTCTAATATCAACATTGTGGATTACAGATAAATATTTTTTCACAGACAAAATTATTTTTATAAAGTACATAAGAGCATAGTTTACTACCAGCATGTATTTGTAATGTCTGCTCCCATTCTTGTAAAAAACAATTCTTTATAAACTTACTATTTACATTTAGTAAGTTTTGGTTGTTCGCTGGGTTAGCAGATTTAATTATTTTTAATATCCCATTGAAACTACCATACCATGAAGTTTTTTTTTGCATCAGATAAAAACATTGATTCAGAATTCAGATAAAACAGCTATATTTGTTGCCTTTGAGGGGACACCAAGAATGTATTTACAGAATTTTAAATGCAGTTTTTCAGCTTGACATTTATCATAAATTAATGAAAGGTTAACAAGCCATTCCTTAATTTAGATGTGAATGGATTAAACATTCCCCACACTTCACAACCATATAATAGAATTGGTTTAATTGTCATGATGATAAAAAAAAATGCATACTAGTTTTAACAGAAGGATTCAGTGACAATATATCTTTTGATAATTTGAAGTATGCTTTTAAGGCTTTTTTATACAGTCCTTCTTGTGCAAAGGAAAATGATCCTGATGCACAAAAGTGAATACCAAGATATTTGTATCTATTTACACATTCAAGCAACACATTTTAATCGTAAATATATGATGGATATGTTTGTCTGCCTTGTTGGATATTAATACGTTTGTTTTATTGGTATTTACAGTAAGACACCAATCATTACAATATTGATCAAGTAAATCAAGTTTCTTTTGAACTGAGTCCTTCCAGAGAACTTGATAGTAAAATAATGTCGTCTGCATGCATTGAACAATGAACCTAACAGTCAGGATCCTACTTCGTCAAAATTATCTCCCCATTACGCCAGTTCATTTTCACAATCGTAAAAATGGAAGCCATTGTAGCGATGACGCGCTACCAATTTTGCTCTTAGAATCCGATAAATTTATCCACATTGCACCAATACGATCCTTATATGTCAGTTATATTTTAAAAGACAAATGTATCAACTAGCTAATGAGCATCAGTTAATGATATTGTCTGCATTGATTCAACTTAAAACTATTGTCTGATCGGTTGTTAGGTGGAATTTTCGAAAAATCATAAACATTTAAAAAAAATCTAATTAAATATTTCGTGGAAGGGCAGACTAGATTTTTTTAGTGGTTGAAGACTATAAATAAACCCTAGTTATCACACACAAAAAAATTATAATTTTTCGAAGATATGCATTTTCATCATCCAACTTGCAAGACTGTCGTCAAGTACTTTCAGTAAAAAAATAGCTATTCGAACACACCTTCCCTGTTTTTGTGACTCATTAGATAGGTATTTCACTTGACCCATATATTTCATCTTTTAGTACTGTTATTTTTTTGTGTTATAAAGTCAACCTGTAGCTTTAATATATAAAAATGATAGAATCTGAAGCGAGACGATGTATGAAATATTCTTACTTTGAACGATATCAAGACAAAATACTCAACTCAAACACGCCCTAACATAAAAAGGTGCACTCGATTTTCTCTTTTCGATACAATTGTTACCTATTTTTTGGAATTTTTTCTTCAGTCACATAATGGAAGGGCAGACACGAAAATTACTGAACTAATAGATTGATATCTTTTCCGTCCGTGGTAATTTTTTCAAAAAAATCGGAGGTTATGCATTTTTGTCATCCAACTTGAAAGATACCCATGTCGTCGACTTGATATCTAATTGTTCTGCTTAACTATGTACTAGGTAAATTGAAAACTTATGCAAATGGTGTTTTTGAAATAAAACACCTCGTAATTGAGAAGAAAATTGCAGTTTTGTTTGTTTCTATTAACTTTTTAAAAATTTGTCACTATAGTAAACAATACAGTAAACATTTATCGCCTTCTCTAATAGAGAGCTTCGACTCTTTTGTTCTATTTCAACCTGGTTTCCGACTGAACGGTTGTTCAAGGTTATAGTATCATCTATAGTCTGTAGGTATTTTGGTAAATTATTAATAAAAATATTAAAAAGATTATGGCTAAGGTTAATATCCCCTTGTTTAACACCAAGCTTGACACCATAACTTTCTGTTACAGGTATTATTTGTCTTGATTATTTGCTCAATGCATACATATTCTTTATAATGTTATAGAATAGAGACCCAACACCGATTTCCAAGAGTTTCAATTTAATACCAGTGTGAATAACAGTATCATATGCTTTTTGAAAATCAACAAAGCAGGCATACTGTCTTCCATTACCTGAATTACAATACTTATCAATAATCGTTTTTAAAACAAACATATGGTCAGAAGTTCTTGCTTTCGTTTTAAAACCAATTTGACACTCATCTATAATATTAAATTTAATTAAAAATTTGTCAAGACTTGAATTTAAAACACAATTAAATAATTTGCCTATCGAGCTTGTAATTGTCAATCCACGATAGTTGTTCGGATCATGAATATCATGTGCTTTATGTTATGGTGTTATGTAACCCTCTGCCCAGCTTGAAGGGTATTGTCCTGAACTTAAACAGACATTAAATAGCTTCTTAAAACATTTTAAGAGAGCTGACTGGCTACATTTTATCATGTTATTTCTGATTTTATCCAAACCTGGAGATTTTTTCTTTTTAATCTTTGATATGGCATCTGCAATCTCACTCTCAGGTATTGGAAAATCAAGCTTGTTGAAACATTTTATATTTTCCAAGCTTTTTTGTTTTATTTCAAGTTCATTTATTCTTGAAAAAAAGTGTTCTTTTTGTGGTGTTTATACATTTAACGACATCTTTTAATTGTAAAAAACAAATCAGAGCACTCTCATTTATAAAACTTAAAACTCGGCAATTGAATTATTTATAAGTTAGATCGGGCTTGAAATTATTTGTTAATCTTCTGACAAAAAAAAAAACCCAACTTTTTCTTACATATAGTGTGACGCCCATTTTCACTGAACTAGTACACATTTTTGTTTAGGGGCAAACTGTATCATAAAGCAGAAGATATGTTTATGGTTAATCGTATACTCATACATGTTTTTCTTCAGAGCCGACATATCATATGCTTCTGATTATATAAATGCCTTCTAAATATCCCATTTTATTATTGCAACCATTTAAATATTCACAATAAGGACATATCATTATGTAATATGCTCTTCAACTTGAAGCAACTGTTTCAAATTTGTTTCGTCTTTAATATGCATAAAGAATTTTCCACTACACTAGACGATAGACATACCAACAATTAATCGTCTTGGAAATGTATGACAACACTGAGCTCCTTCGTTTATCATTCGGGTCATATTGTAATTCCTTAATTCCCCTTTTATCTAATGCACAATTTCATACAAACAGACCAATATTTGTCAGTTGACTGCTTTTGCGTGTACAAAAAATAGCCGATTATAAAAAAAATACTCTATATTAGTGATTCATCAAGTTAAATTATCTCATATATACAATACAAGTAGTTTATATGATGATCATCTAAAACAGGAAGGCCACTCCTTTATTTCCGATAAAACAGGAATGTTTCAGTCCGACAGTGTCACTTGTGATGTTTTTTCACATACAAAATGTTATGTTACTGAGAAATACTTATATAAACCTATCGAGAAAGGAAGAGTGAAAATACCACACCTATATACATATATAGTGATGAAATTTATTTAGATAGTCTGCAATCAAATAAGTAGCTACTTGTATCACGTGATTAAAAAAAAAGATAATAACGAAACATTAATTATGTAAGAAATACTGTCAACAATTTCAATCTTAAATACATATTTTGTAATGAAAAACATTTCAACTAATGTAAATACGTGTACATAGTGATGTGACGTTACCATGAAAAAGACAACAACCCAACTGAACAGGTTCGAAAAAAGAGACATTCGAACATGAATTAAAGAAGGTATGGGTATATACGAGACAGCTATAAACCAAAAGACATAAAAGGTCAACATTGTACAGACTTCGATATGTGTTAGAGGCTGTTTCCATATAAAGAAAAACAAAAATAGTTCTTCTTTTGGTGTGTCTTTTTAGTCATCTTCGCTAGCCAAGGGTTACGATCCACGTGATTTGTATGGGATTTTAATTAGTAAAGAGTCAAAATTCGAAATTCTACCAGTAGATCTTAGAATTTCAATAGAACTCGTTGTATGCTTGTTTTAAAGAACACTTTGCAATTTTATGAAATTTTGAGTTTTATTGAGCTCACCAGCATGAAACTTAGGAAAGGTTATATACGACAGAATGCTTAGCGAAAACACCTAGGCAACCAATAGGTATAAATTACCAGCACTTTAATTACTAGTATCATAAATGTACCCTTGTAAAGTTACTGTGATTGCAATGCTTACTGACAGTATAGAAAGTCCCTGTTCCAACCTTCAATATTTAGAATCACAAGGAGCTTGTCATTCGGAAACTTCAAACGGTCACCGCCGAAACTAAGTTTTTTGAAGTGTGTATACAATAAACACTTCAGAAATGAATTTCATATAATTTGCTTACTTTACAATTCAATCCCTTTTAAAGTAGTCCATTTCCGTTCGAAAGCTAAGACTATTAGACGCTTTCATTATATAATCTCTTCACGAACTACAAAGTTAGAATTGCAATACTTTTTCTTTTAACGTTCCCTAGTCGGGGTCTGTGGGCCCATCGCAACACCTGCACTGTGATAAGCGCCCTTATAATAGACCATCCTTAAATAAAGTTATGAAATAGTAAAAATGGATGACGACCACTACCAAACGCTAAAACTACATTCATCCTCTTGTCTTACTTAGTCAAAGGACACTATCACCTATATAACGCATAACACCGTATTACAATGTTTAATTGTGCATAGTAAACAATACAATACAATATTTTTTATTTTCCAAATTAAAGGACCCATTAAGAGCATAACATTATTAACAACATGATATAAACATTACAGAGTGATTAAAGAAACATAAAATAATAGTATTAATTTTGACCGTGAAATTCAGCTTAACAATGTTAGATCATTCTGCTTTCCTTTTTTCACCTGGATATGATCTTCGCTCGTTTGAATTGTCATTTTTATGCGATTGATAGCCGAGTATGCGGTATTAATTTTGCTCATTGTTGAAGTCCGTACGGTCATCTATAGTTGTTAATTCTATGTCATTTGGTCTCTTGTGGAGAGTTCTCTCGTTAGCAATTATAGTACATCTTCTTATTTTCATTTTGTTTAATGTATAAATATATTTGTGTGTCCTCATAGTAGGCTACCTTTTTTTCTTATTTATTCACATTCTATACCATTTAGAAAATGTTTGTGTCAAGTTTCCTTTTTACTATTTAACTCAAAATTTGTCAAGAGTTGCTCTTAATACCGTATTCATATTTCTAATAAAGACTTTATTCAACATTTTAAGTGTTCGAGAAGAGATGATAATTACAAACATTTATATGTTTAAGTGTTGATACATTTACAAACCACATTGACACCCTACATATCTTGTAAACATAAGTCAAGAGCTGGGTGTACTTCAAAACGAAGCGGAGCAACGCGTTCGTTTATTTTTTATTTTTTTTGTTTGCGTAAAGATTAGACATTTTTAAGTATATTTGAAATATTTAATAAGTGTCAACATTTGTAAATAATACAATCTATGTTTTAAAGTATATCGCAAACAAGACGATTTCATATCCTTCAAATTAAGTAGAAAGTTAAAATTTGTTAGGATTATTTTCGTAATATAAAAAAAACTGAGAATATCATGATGTTTAGGTACAAAAATTCATTTATTACACTATTAGTTATTATTTTATGATATGGTACAAAAATCAACCCAAAAAATCGATTCGGTTTGGCCCCAGATGACTTTTAAAATGTTCATTGAAAAAGCTCCAAATTATCTCCCTTTGGTGCAACAATGCCATTTTTTTTGCATTAAAATTTGAAACTTTTTAAAACTTCTGTGACCTTTATTTTTTATTATTGTTTTCAAAAAAGCTGTACATAAACTAAATAATTGTAAAATTTAAGCAATTTCTGTAATTTAGTTCTTTTTTTATTTCGATATTACCCGTCTATTTCTCCTATTAGTGCAACCGAAAAAAAGGACATAAACAAAAATGTATGCGTCTTTCGGAGGCAGATTGTGACCTTAAATGAACGGTGACCCCATTTTTTTATTTCATTTTTCTATTAAGTATATGCTAAAGTTCATTTATGAAAAAAAATAGCGAAATCCTATATTAGAAAAAAAAAAGATTTATACCCGCGAGCCCCCTTAAAAGTCTTTTAAAACCAATGTGAGCTATATTTTCTTAATTTGCTATTATTATTTCATAAGCTCATCTCAAAAGGTTGTTTGAAAGCATGTGTTCGTTTTGCTCGATCTTTAGTTTTCCATGTTGTGTTTTGTAGACTATTTGCTTCCTTTTGATCGTTTTTCGTTAATTTTCACATGTTATTGTCAGTTTGTCTTTTTCTTATGATATTAGAATGATAAGATGTGGTATGGCTACCAATGAGACAACTCTAAACCATAGATCATTTGACGTATATTAGTAAGCATCTATACTATGAGTTTGATTATACATTTGATACCTTCCACTCCTCCTTTAGAGAAGACGAATGACATTACACATCTTACATTGGAGTTCAATCTAGTGAACTCAGCTCCCAGCATTCCCGGTAAATAGAGAGGCTTGTTTAGGGGGGGTATCAATATCCCATATCCCATTAAGTTTTTATCCCAATATCCCGTATCCCTATAATGTTTACCCCTAATATCCCAATAAATATGTTTTACAAATATCCCATATCCCTAAAACTATTTTGAAATATCCCAAAAAATCATTATAAATTCATTCCCAAGCCCATTTTTTCCCGCATCATCACAACTTCAACAATTTTGACTGAAAAATGACCAAATTATATTATTTATTTTCAAAATACTAACATTTGATTAAAATTATATTCCTTGTTGAGCTAGAATATAAAGGGAAACAAACTAGTAGTAAAGGAAATTTACAGTGCATACTTCCAGTGTTAAATAAGAATATATGTGTCCAAAAGATGAAGTGTTCCATCTTACAGCATTATCTTTTTATGTGATCTTAAACGATAAATTTTGTCGGAGATTGCTCTGACATCCAACGGCTGTTTTGCCAGACAAGCTGAGATTGTGGGACGTCAGAGTGCGTCCTATCAAAAAGTGGATATTTAGCATGCAAGTTCAATAACTCAAAATCTAACACAAGAAAGCTTTTCGCTAATGCACTTACATTAAACTTAACTGTTCCAATATTTTTACAGCAGGCAAAATGTGCACAGCCCGGTTTTGCAAAGACATAACCCAGCATTTGACTCTGTGATCTTGAACTTTATGAATTTCATAGATCACAATATGTTTGTTACCTTTTTTTTAATTTCCTTCCTCAAAACACCAGTAATAAAAGACAAATATATTAATTTACATTGATCATTTAGTAATTATTCGTTATTAACACAGTTTAAGCTTTTAAAAAGCTGTTTAAGAGATAATTTCAAATTCAAACAAGGCATCCATTTTATACGGCGAAATATCTACTTTTTTATATAATACGTGCTCTGACATCCCTCGGCCCCAGCTTGTCTGGCATAACAGCCGTTGCACATCAGAGCAATCTGTGAAAAGTGGAGACCTCTGAAGATCCTCGCCACGTAAACAATAAGAGGTAAAACACTAGAAAATATCCTGTAATCATATAAAGCATCAAAATAAATAAAAATATTGACAACAATAAAGCTTTTAACTCATCAGATGGATACACCAAAAATCTATGACTATTTCAAGAAAATTATCAATGCATATGAGCATATAATATAAAAAAAGAAGACGTGGTATGATTGCCAATGAGACAACTCTTAACAAGAGACCAAGTGACACAGACATTAACAAGTATAGGTCACTTTACGACCTTCAACAATGAACAAAGCTCATACCGCATAGTTAGCTATAAAAGGTCCTTAAATGACAAATATAGAACAATTCAAACGAGAAAACTAACGGCCTAATTTGTGTATAAAAAAATGAACAAAAAACAATATGTAACACAGCATCAAACGACAACCACTTAATTACAGGCTCCTGACTTTAGACAGGCACATACATACAGAATGTGGCGAGGTTAAACATGTTAGCAGGATCCCAATCCTCCCCTTAACCTGGGACAGTGGTGTAACAGTACAAAATAAGAACGAACTATAGAAATCAGTTGAAAAAGGCTTAACTCATCAGATTAATACACATAGAAATACATCTAACAAAAACACAGGGTGGACGTGACCGAGTACTTGTACATCACATCAACAACAAAACAAAAACGAAGTACAGATCTGAGAGTACTCGCAGTTACTGACAACTAGTTCAAAGCCAATAACAACTAATACAAAAAGTAATGCATCTGAGACTTAATTATCTATCATTACACATCCAACATCCAATGGCACGGTAAACAACATCTCTGTAAAATGAGGATGTGCTATCCCATTTGAAATAAGTTTTCTACAGGTAGAACCAAACTTCAAAACCAAATCTTTACATCTACGGAAGAATTTAGTAAAGATTTTAAGTGATTTGGGGTAACGAAATCCCTGACTTAATAATTTACCAGTAATACATAGATTATGTTCATTAAAATTTGAAACGTTAGAACAGACACGGGCATAGCGGAGGAGTTGTGATATACAAACACCGTAAGATATTGCCAAAGGAACATCATCATCCAAAAAAAAAGAAAATTAACAATAAGGAACGAAGTATGGAAAGCAAAACAAATACTTTTAAAATTATCACTACATATGAGCATATAAATATCGAAAAAAGATAAATACTTTTTGCTTGGGTGGGTTTGGATGACTTATAAATAAAACGACCATAAACTCAATGAAAATCGACAAAACACTAAAGTGACCTTCAATATTAAACTTTTTTTGGCAATTTTATCAAGTGAGATGTAAATATTTCTGTATTTAACTTTTAAATTCAAATATTTTTTTTCATGTTAAAAATTCAATATCCTTATAAATGCATCAATATCCCATATCCCATTTACTTTTAGGACAAATATCCCATATCCCTAAAATTAAAATGGCAAATATCCTGTATCCCAATATAACCTATACAAGCCTCAATAGAGAAAGATAAGTTTGACTCGTAATGAAAATTTATTAAAAAAAATCTGTGATAAAAAGAATTATATTGTCGCGATATAGCATTTATTACCAGCAGGATCTGCTATGCCTTTCCGTAGCACCTAAGATCAACCCCAGTTTTTAGTGGAGTTCGTGTTGCTTAGTCTTGAGTTTTCTATGTTGTGCTTTAATAGTATACTATTTGTCTGTTTTGTCATTTTTCCTTTTTAGCCATGGCGTTTTTAGTTTATTATCGATCTATGCGTTTGAATGTCCCTCTGGTATCTTTCGTCTCTCTTTTACTAAAATGACATAAAGCAAACACAAATCAATCTTCACCAATTTTTAAAAATCGGATTAAACCCATCTTCAATTTCTTTTTTTACAGAATCTATTTATCAAACATGTATAAAGTTGTCCTTGATATCGTTCATCGGATGAACAGAAAGAGGAAGAACCGTTGAAATAACATCTTTTTGATGTGACTAGTCTAAAAGTAAGTACTAGTATCATATTTACATACATTCCTGGAAAAAAATTCATGTATGTAGTTACAGTAGTACTAGTATTTACAAACAGATGAACCGATATCGGCTTCAGGGTCAATAGTAAAGAAGAAGTACAATATACAACAAGTTTTTCGATATGAATAATACATAACAAAAACCTCAGCTAAACTTGTAAATGTCCAGTATCTTTTTAATTGTAGTGTTAACATTTAATAATAACAATGGTAAGATCCTCCTCTTGGTGTTCACTCTACTCACGCGTGACGCGGAGTGCTAAACGGTTCATGTACAGCAATTGCGCGAATAGATTAAGGGAGTGTACAGCAGTACGACAGCAGTTAAATTCAACAATACAGTAATGTCAGTAATTTAAAAGACATCTTATCATCTTCCTTAAACCAAACAATAGGCATTTCCAACAAACAACTGCATGTGAATAATAACATAAGGCCAGCGTGGATGCGCATTAAGTCATTTTGAAAAGGAAGGTTCTACCCCCCCCCCCCCCCTCCCCTTTCCGGAAGGACTCTGAAACGTTAACATATTAAAAACAATGGGGTTCAAATCCCCCAGAACGTATCTACTGGATTTTCCAATGAAAAGCATGATAATAATATAGAAATGTCATATAATACTTATCATTACAATAATGCATTTAATCAGTGATTTTTTTAACATTTTAATGAGGGACAACACGCATCCATCATGATCTGAATTAACATCAACATTATAGTTACATCAGGTACAAATGAGGGAATGCTGTCTATACCACTGTTAAACAGGTCATATCAGGGGCGTGTCCAGGATATTTGAAAGGGGCGTAGAATAAAATATTTCGCCGAGCGAAGCGAGGCGAAAATTTTTTTGGACCTGTTTTGGCTTAAAAACATAAAATAATAGAGAATTGCACTAATGTAACGGTTCCTGACTTGGAGCATGTATATTTTATAGTTAAAGTGTCAGGGTGTGACATTTTTTATGCCGAGTTTTCTCCATTAATTGTCTATGGTATATTAAAATGATTGGATGGATCTTAACAGCAGTAGACCAATAACGAGAAATTCCAAACTCAAGGGTATAAGGAGTAACTTAAGGTTCATCATAAGGAATTGAAAAATATGGCCGTATTTACACCTCCAAAATTACTATGAGTACAGACAAACTGGTACATCCAGGAAAGTTTTAAGGCATGGCAGGAACTAGATATATAAAAGTTATATGAAGTCTACGTTTCAGAAAATTAAAAACTTACCTGGATTTTGATGTTCATTTTTTTCCAGTCTGCAGAAGATAGCAAAATAAACAAACACCCGAGTTTCATTTGATACGGTCCACTCAGTTACACAGTTTAAACCTGTTAAATCACCTATTGTTTACAGGTGTCTATTGTCCATCTATTGTCCATTTAAATCAATACTACTCACAACATTGATTATATGAGGGGAGCTTCTCAATCGTTTTCACTACTTAGTTAATTTTTGCACCTTCTGCAGGAACGAAAAAAAATGGATAGCAAAATCTAGAAAAGTTTATAATTTTCTGAAACATGAAATGAATTTAAAATTTATATATCTAGTTCCTGCCATCCCTTAAAACTGTTGCGGGTGTATAGGTTAGTCTGTACTCAGAGTAAAATTTGGGGTGTAAATACGGCCATTTTAGCCAAAAGGTTATGATGAACCTTAACATTTCAATACCTAGGCCAGGATTTTATGAACGAGAGGCGTGATTACGGTTGAGGGTCCATGGGGAAGCTCAGAAGCTCCTGAATTTCAACAATTTAGCATCAAATTATGAAGTAATCCCTCTATTTTTGATTAAGTTCGGGTTTCGTTGAACGACACACATGATACAAGACAAATAAACACTGAAGAATAAAGTTCTTTCGTTCTGAGTATTGCTTTAATGTGGAAATATACATATTTCTAGTATACATGTACCTTGACGCAAAACCTAAAATGAACACAGAAAAATACTGACAGACTCTCATTTTCAATTACTAGAGTGGATTCATAAGAACCATTTTACGTGGATTTTTGACATCGACATCTTTGCGAATTCTTTATCACATCAACAACAATGGATACTAATCGCAGAGTCGAACACGCCGGACTCCGAGAAACGAAATTTTACGGTTGATGATGACCCATCAAATTGGGGAATCAGTATAAAAAGAAATCAGAGTATGTGTTTAATTAATGAATATGATAAATTGCCATCATTCAATACAATACTAGCAGATTATAACGATAGTTTTTTTTTTTTTTTTTTTTTTTTTTTTAAAGGGGGGCGTACGCCCATTACGCCCTTACCTGGACCCGCCCCTGCATATGCATAATCTATTTCGACTGAACGACTTCTTGAAAAAATTTCTTAAGTGTTAAATAAATGCAAATGTGCAGATAGTATTTTATTCCATTGAAACATTTAAAATATGTCAATAAATGTTCATAACTATGAAATAATGTAGGGTAAGATTACATGACTTACTAATGCAATCATTGAATTCGATATTAGGCTATGCGATGCAACAAAGTATGGTGCGATGCAACACTGTCCAATACCGGGCGATGCGGCACAGTACGGTACGCGACGATGCAATGAGATGCGGTATGATATTTTACGATGCGCGATAAAATACGATATGCTACGATGGAATGCGGTACGAAACGATAATATATGATGCAATGTGATAGGATACGATATGATTTGATGCTGTGCGACAGGATACAATACAAAATGATACGATGACGTGCGATGTAATGTAATGTATTGTAATGTAATGTAATGTAATGTAATGTAATGTAATGTAATGTAATGTAATGTAATGTAATGTAATGTAATGTAATGTAATGTAATGTAATATTATGTAATGTAATGTAATGTAATGTAATGTAATTAAGGAATGATTGTAATATTTTTTTCTGTCTATGCAGAAATAACATAAAAAATGTGGTGCACACTGAATAACGCGCGTAGCGAGTTATTGAACAGTGTGCACCACATTTTTTATGTTATGTCGAATAGACAGAAAAAATATTACAGTCATTTCTTACAATTTAAATCGTAGAAAACCACGAAAAAACGTTGATGACGTCACGGTCACATGACTAAATTATGTCTATGTGCTGATAACAAAATAACGTCGGCCAATCAGAAGACGCGTTACATCCAAAATTAAATTATTGTGATGTAATGTAATGTAAGGTAATGTAATGTAATGTAATGTAAATACAAAAGAAAAGAAGTACAATACAATGCAATGTAGTACAATACAATAGAATACAATAGCTGATATCAGTGAAAAACTCTCCAAACAGTATAGTAAGTGCAATTATTCAATACAAGGACTAAACGACTGATTCATTATATGATTGCTTTAAAAATAGATACAACAGAACATGAAAATGTACACACACACATACCTATATAAGTGTTGACATTTCCTGAGACGTTGTCATTTTAAATATTTTAAAATTAATTGTCCACCATATTTGTTAAGAAATTTACGCTAAAAGACAGCGAATTATTGTTCTTTGAACAAAACTGCAACATAAATGCAAAATGTTTTATTTAACTACCATGACTACCTGGACAAAAAAATAAACGAAACTCATTTTTTTATAATAGAGGATGAATAGGTCTTGTCTTGGGTTGTTCATTTAAAGTTGATCGCCCTCAATTTCATTGTCCTTGGGATAAGTTAATTTAGTTATTTCTTCCTCATGCAGTTATACATCAACATCTACTTATAAAGGCCCTTAGCTATCAGGAAAATCTAATGAATTGTTAGTAAAAGCACTCTGACAATGAGGAAGTAAAATCTGGTCTACCGAGAAAGTCTACTGTAAAAAGTGTGTGGTGTAAAATGTGAGAAAGGTAAGACTTTAATTAAGTTTAATTTAATCTCGCTCATGTGAAATGTTAATTCTATTTATCATATCTCTTGATATCTCTTTCTAAGATATATGTTTGGTATAAAGGATACAATCTATAATTATGCTTGGTCTTTTGGTTGATAATTGTCTATTAGACCATTAAGTTTTAATCTCGCTCATGTGAAATGTTAATTCTATTTATCATATCTCTTGATATCTCTTTCTATATATTTATTATAAAGGATACAATCTATGAACATCACATATCCTTATGTTTGGTCGTTTGTTCGATGATTGTATACGGCCATTAGACCATATTTAATTACTATTTATTATAACATGTAGAGGCGGACTAAGAGGGCGCCCCACCCCATATGGAGCTACATTTATGGTTAATGCAAAAACTGTTCAAAAGTCCGACTCCTAACGTTACCTTATACGTACCCCCTTATCAAAATCATGGATCTGCACCCAGAATCATCAGAATCTAGCTTGAATACTGTGACCAGGTGTTAACTTAATTCATATAATTGAGAGCAGACAGAAATAAAACGATAACAAAGTCCGATGACGCTATATATATACAACAACGACGAAGTAATGAACACGATTTGATATATTTCAAATACTCAACGCGGAAAGTTGATGGATAATAGTTAAATTCCAAACTGCATGAAATAATACCAATATTCAATGCTGTTTATCATGCTAGTTCGTACCATCAGAGACATTATACACATGTGTCTGGTATCATGCATCTTCTTGGAGTATATAAAATTGGCCATATCAGGGGCGGATCCAGCCATTTAAAAAAGGGGGGGGTTCCTAACCCAGGACAAAGGGGGGGGGGGGGGGGTTCCAATTACATGTCCCCATTCCCCATCAAATGCATTGATCGTCCCAAAAAAAAGGGGGTTCCAACCCCCGGACCCCCCCCCCCCCTGGATCCGCGCCTGCATATAGATACAGATATAACCCCTAATCTTCCCAACAGTTACATGGTTTTGATTTTTGGTCAAGCAATAGAATGATACCACAATTGGTGGACTGTTAGTCCCCGAGGGTATCATAGCTTTAACTCATTGGTCAGTGCTTCGGTGTCGTGACATCAGTTTTAACAAATTTGACTTAAAAATTACTGTATGGTCATATAGTTTTTTCCTGCATTTATTTAAGTCTGGTACATTCTTGGCTTTCAAATTTTTCAGTTCTTGGTAAAGTAAATATAGAAAGCGCGTCGGAAGCACACAATCAATAAAGTATTTTTTGCATGGCATAAGTCGAATAGATCTAACTCGAGAACTATATAACTAAATTTATTTGAAAGGTACGTTATTTAGAAAAGCGATGATAGTTTGTTATAGGTGTATATTAATTTCATTCAGGAACCAAGTCATGTATTTCTGTCTCATCACATGACTACATCAATTTCGCTCTCAAAATAAAATAAATCGAAATTATTCGAAAAAATGTTTAGATTGACGGTGGCTTGCAGATGCTTTCATAGGATATTATCTTCTTAATTTAAGAAAAAAAATGATGTAAGCTTTACTTTCTTGTAGGTTTAACATGGATATGCATTATATTCGTGATTATTTTGCCCGATCGATAATGAGGCCTAAAATAACACGAATAAAATGCCTACCCAAGTTAAAACTACAAGCGATAGTGAGATCTAAAATAACACAAATAAAATGCCTACCCATGTTAAAACTTCAATGAAGTATAGCTTGCATCAATTATTTCGATTCTGATTAGGACAATTAAGGTAATTTCTATGTCCTTTTGTCATGGTAAGTGTAGATTGTTTGTGTATGCTCTTCCATGAACCCCCTCCCCTTTTTCAAGTTTCGTTTGTAAACAAGCAAACGATTGTCCTATATCTACTTCAAATATGTCAATTTCGAATTGCAACACATGACAGCCGTAATAAATAAATTTGTAACAACATGTGCATTATTTAAGAGTTTGGAAGTGTTTTAAGTTAAACTTAATGAAATATATTAAATGCATGCCAATTTGATATAATTCATAATTCTGCAGTAGTCAATATACGCATGTGCAATCAAATTTTATTAGATTTAGAGCATGCACGGGTTTCTTCACAAAGCGAAAGAAGCACGTCATATTAGAATATCCCGTAGTATTTTGGATAGAATATAGTTAAATGGAAAATCTCTGTCATGTTCATCATGCAATGTATGAAATGGTTTTACACTAGTAAATTTGGGGCCCTTTATACGGCTTCACGGTTGTTCGGTGTGAGCCAAGGCTCCGTGTTGAAGACCGTACATTGATCTATAATTATGGTTTACTTTTATGAATTGTTATTTGGATGGAGAGTTGTCCCCCTTTATTTTTGCCGATCAATGCATTTGTATCGGGACATATGTTTTGCACCCCCCCTTTGCCCTGGGTGCCCTGGGTTAGCACCCCCTTTCGAAAATTCCTGCATCCGCCCCTGCACCGAACAGCAAGCTATAAAGGTTGAATACTTAAAATTCTTTACTTGATTTTTTGTTATGGTTTGACCATCAATTTTCCTAATATGATATCGAACGTTCTTTCAGATTATTTTTTTTACTTAATTGGCTTTAAAAGTTACAATGCATGATGTCGTCTGTTTATGTATAGTTCATATGTGTTTTTCGTTTCTCGTTGGTTTTCCCGTTTGAATGGTTTTACACTAGTAGTTTTGGTGCCCTCTATAACTTGCTGTTCGGTGTGAGCCAAGGCTCCGTGTTGCAGGTCGTACCTTGACCTATAATGGTTTACTTTTATGAATTATTACTTGGGAGGAGAGTTGTCTCATTGGCACTCATACCACATCTTCCTATATCTATCTATATCTATACATTTTTTTTTCAACAAAAGAATACATCACAAGAATATAAGTTTTGTAAGAAACGTGAGAAATTGTGTTGGACTTGAAGATAAGGCAAAGTGACAAATATCTGAAAGAATGAAACGTTTTATGGTATTAAACAAAGAAATCAAATGATTTTTTAATTATCCAGAACTCTTCACAAACAAAACCCACATGTATACGCATTGAATAAATAGTAGGCCATTCTTAAATGATCACACCGTAGAAGTAGTTGTGCTCTTAGTTGTGCTCTTAATCAATGAGATATTTTGTGAATTAACCCCATCAAGTTTTTTTTTACAATGGATAAACCTATTTTTTTTATTATTATTAAATAATATCATCTCTGAACATTATTATTCTTATAAATGACACGGTTGTGTGTGATGATTATAATAAATATCTAAACCAAATTCCTTTCAAGCTTTGTAAAAAGAAAGTTTCATTTTATGTATCGGAATGTGTAACAAGTGAATATTTCAATCCCCACTGGAAGGCCTCTGACAGACTGGGTGAGCATAAAATCATAGCCGTTGACAAACAAGTTACAACCTACAAACGTTTTACTGTCGACCACACTGTTATGCAATTAATTCTATTATTACATTGGTTGCAATGAATTACATTGATTTCCCAGTTAGATAAAAACCGATAATTTCACATGTGAAATAAACGTGGTTATTTCACTCTCTGACGTCATACAACAATAGGCGTTGTCAAGACGTCGATAACGTCGGATCAAAACAAATTGTCAATGCGTAGGAAAAAGATATAGTTCCTTACATTTTCTACATTAATTTCATAAAAAAGCCATTTGCCAATGTAATAAAAAGAATAACTAATCGCCGTATTTGAATATCAAAAATAAGACAACTTGTGACCGAACGCCGCTATGGATTAAACTCGTGCTGCGCACTCGTTTAATCCATGCGTCGTTCGGTCACGCGTTGTCTTATTTTTGATATTCAAATACGGCACGAGTTTAATCCATAGCGGCGTTCGGTCACAAGTTGTCTTATTTTTGATATTCAAATACGGCGATTAGTTATACTATAATTAACTTGGACTATCAATGCTATTATTAGTTAGTAGTCGGTATCAATGTATAGAGGTTAAATCAATATAGTGTTCATTTATGTGCATCCTACCCACTGAGACTACGGTTACACTGAGTCTCAGATCTCAAAAGATATATGGATATTTAGACGAATTATATAAATGTATATAAATTTCAAAAATGACGTTTTTTTGTTGATGTGTGATATTTGATTTATTTTGTGTATTCATGATTTCTCAATTATGAGGAAATAAAGACGTGATTCACTTCTTTTAATATGAAAAGTTTTATAAAGTATTTTTACGAGGAATATAAAAAAACTTAAAAGATTAAACTTGTATCAGTTCGATTGTCATAAGCTGTCTCCTGTCTTTTTCGGACGTGTATCAATTTTGATTATACATTAGGCTTTGGTGTTTCCAGTCTTTTTGACTTGTAGTCTTGATTATCCTATTGGTATGCTATATTCCGTCAGATTTGGTATTTGTTTTCAGTCATATGAAAACATGTTATAAAAATAAGATGTGGTTTGATCACAATGAGACAAATCTCCACAAGAGACTAAATGACATAGAATCTGAAAGTCAGAAGTTTTAAAACAACTACACTGGCCGCCAAGGAAACCGTTCGGCCTTCAACATGTATTTGCAGATTTATTCTTTATTTAGTCTAGAAGTCCTGTCACTTAGATTATATTTTTCGTTTTGATAACTGAATGATATTTAATTCATAATTTAACAAAATCTAGATTTCAAGGAAACTCTTTGAAAGAAATAAAAGAAAGAAGTCTGAAAAAAATATATCAACTGAGACTATTAATTATAACGTGACAGTCTGCAGTGTTATAGTATTCTCAGATAGTGGAATTTCAGGTTTCGCCGGGTTTTCGATTCTCTGTCCAGATCCGGGTTTTGGCAACCAAGGATTTGTCAAGGATTTGTATAGTGACAGTCTTACTATACAAATCATTGTGTCAACAAAAACATATTTTTCATGATTAGTTTAATTTTTGATTTTAACAAAATTTTGTATTTTCAATTTTACAATCGAAAGTTGAAGGACATCCATTGAATATTTAAAAGTTATTAAAGTTAGAAAAAGTCCGACCATAGATTTGTTCAGCCAGAGACATATATACACATATATATAATTTAGCCTCTTAATTCCGATTTCTCCGTGCAGCGGGTCCAAGTTTCGTTTTTTTTTATTTGAAACATTTTATTTTTGATAAAATATGGTTCTTAACACGAAATAAAAAAAAAATCTAACTTGGAGAAAATCCACTGAAAAATTAAGAAGTTATTGTTATTTTAATTTTGAGTCGTATATCTTCAAGTTTTTCAGGGTTATTCAGGTCTTTTCAGTTTCACCTTCGGTCTTTAGTGTAACCCCCGAGGAGAGGAATTACCAAATGGCGGGAAATATTTTTCTGGAGGTTTGTGAACTGAATAACCGGGCAATGTTACATTTTAAGATAGGCAATTATCTTCTTGGAAAATGATCAAGGAATATAAATCGGTAACTGACCCTGAAATTTTCTGAAGGAAAAAAAGGGGGGTGGGGTGGGTTATATAATCAACAAGAGGTGCCTGGGCACCCTGTCCCCCCTTAAATCCGCCTCTGTAAGCGACTTTGTGTATAAGTGGTGTTTATAGCTTAACACAATGTGTACAGTTCATTAGACATCACCCTATTTATTAAACATGTTTAACCCTCGGAGGTTTAACCCCACCACATAATTTCTGCATGTAGGGGGTCTCATTGGGGGGTTACGATCCAGGATCCCGCTTACTGTTTTGTCAGATCCCGCTTACACTATGTACGTAAACAATTCTCATTTTTTTGTCATTTCCCTGGTCCCGCTAGACCTCATTTAAGATCACCGACACGAAACATGGAAAATAAGTAAGGGGAAACACGATGCACGCTAATCGAGCCAAACACGAGAAAACGAGAAATAAAACACCAAAACACGAAAATATGTGATATAAAAAGGCCGAAAACGTTGCACAAAAAATAAACATTAACCTGTTAAACACCCTCTTAATATAGCACAAGGTACTTAACTCCAATTTAAAAAAAAAATGGCAGCTGGTTGCGAAATTCTGTTAAATGCCTATTTCTCAGTTGCCAACCCCACTAAAACTTGTTTTGTCGTAAATATAAATTGGTTTTTCTACACAATCATGGTGTATAACACGCCTACTTTTGTTGTAAGAATGATCTGTATCAGGCATACTGAAGTATGTCAATCGTAATTATTTCGACTGCCGACGATGGATTGGAAACACAAAACTTGCTGTAAATGATTAATTATAAAAATTGTTTCAGAAAAACTGTTAGATTTTGTCAGAATAGAACATGTAGAACTTATTATCCAGTTAGTAAAATTGTAGATATATATTAAAAATACTGTGAAACAAAATCTAACAAGTGTTATTTGTGGTATGTCTAATAAGTTGAGTTTCCTTTTTTAGACACAAATTTTCCCATTACGTCAATATCATTGAAGCTCTCTTGACTTTATGTATGAAATGAAATAAGATCAGATAACTCCGAGAATCATTTAGACTTTCCCATTAAATTTGACCAATCGGAAACAGAGATATATAAAGAGAGTTGGGAAGATACCTTTTACTGCAAGACGTTTATTTCCAATCTGCGTCTGTAGACGAAATAATTATGATTGTTATACTTGGATAGGATTGTGATGAATGATTCCGACAACAATAGTAGGCGTGTTATACACCATTGTGAAGATAAATCAATTTTGATTTATGACATAACAAGTTTTAGTGGGGTTGACAGTTGAGAAATCAGCATATAACGGAATTTCACCATTGGCTGACATTTTTTTTAAATGTGAATGAAGTACCTTGTGTTATATTAAGGTATATATAGGAAATTTTTGTCTGAGACAAGTGCCTGTAGACGTCTGGCATTATGACATCAATTCATTTACCATGTTTACATCCCAATAAAATTTAAAGAAGAAGTTTTATTTCTAATAATTAAATTCTAATTGAAAAACCATAAAAATGATACTTGAATATTTTTTTTTCTGAGTTGTCATATAAGAAAAATTGTGTGATTCTGAAAAGACTTAAAGTGGGACAATTTGGGTTTTATTTGGCATGCAAATTGTCTGAAAATATAAGAATTGGATGTTTTTTCTTTAACCTTCTAAATACAGCCCTGGGGTCAGTCTTCTATGAAGATGCAATGTGATTTTGATGGCATTAAAATAACCTCATATAAATGGGGATTAAACTATTGACCAAAATAAAATCGTCAAAATGGAAGACTCGATAAGACCCGTTTTTGGCCCCTAAATATAATCTTTGTACAAAGTTGTTGAATATGTAAACTTTTTGCTATCTATTGAAAAGTTGAATATTTTGTTACATATGGACAGTTTGTTGACAATACAAAAGATATATATACATCAGGTACTATCATCATAAAAGTTAGGTAAATAAAAGCAGCATGATTTATATGTGTTTGTAAATATAAATTTTAGTGGTAACCATGATGACACAATGTAACTAAAATTTTCCAGAACTTATATAGCTAGGATGTTGTAAATTCTTTCATAAAAAAGTCAAATAGTTTGATTTACAAACAAATATAAACGTGAGAAAATTTTATTTATATGTTTAAAAAAATTGATACACAAGTTAAAAAAAACACAGATGTAACAAAAGCTGACTTAATATACCTGTAAGACAAGAAATACCCTACAGTCATTTCAGATTTAAAGATATGTATGCTAAGGTTTTAGAATTTAAATTCCGGGTCATGATACCAGTGTGGTTAGTAAAAATCGTGTCGCACAGTAAATACTTTTATCTTTTCACAATATTCTAAATTTAATTATAGAAAATTTTGACATTTCTCAACAAATCTGCATCTTGCTTATAATAAGTAAATAAGTATACATACCAGTGAGTGAGTAAACAGTCTGCCTAGAAATTGGGGGTACATTCATATTTAAAACAATAAACCTACTACCCTAAAAATCTCTTTAAAGTTATCTGATGGTCAATATACAATCTTCAACCTTCAATCTATTCAATGTCCCTAAGTTCTCTATTACAAAACTTTGAATAATATGCAATATTAGGATTTTAATAGATTACCTTAGTTAACCATATATTATCTTAAATAGCAAATTACATTATCTTAAACTTGCCAAAACATGACTTACTTCACCTGTTATTTAAAGCGGTTCAGAAGATATAAAAAGACTCTTTGAGAAAATATCAGTGTATTCTGTAAAATTCCTTATATTTTCATTGTTTCATATCTTATATATACTTTTGAGAATATATATTTTATTTGAAAAGAATGGGATCCATCCCTAAATTAGCTTTCTATATGTAGGTATTATTTAAATACTTGGCATGTAGGTATACAGCTTTTGAAAAATTGTATTTTGTAATTTTGCTTTTGGATAATATTTTTTTGTTAATGGTCTCAAATTAAATTGTCATGAATTGAATCAAATTCAGGGTTTTAGTTGAAAGGACTTTATCCTCAAATGTATATAGTCATGGGTTATGATTATCAGTTTAGTTTGCATTGGATGTATTTTGAATATAAGTATCATATGACAAGTGTGTTATTCATTCACTTTATATCCAAATATGTATCAATGAAAATGACTTATTATTAATAGTACTATATTAACATGTACATGTACATCACCAAATGATTTTGAATCATGAATTTTGTTTAAAGTGCTTTGTAATTTTCAAATAGAATACACACATGTACAATGTACACATGTATATTATGGCAGAGGTATACAGAGATTTGTATGGTGGGTCTAATTTTATTTTTGATAGATTTTTTTCTTAAGTGAACTTTATTTGTACCAATAACAGAAGAAACAACTTGATAAAAAAAATTTGCAACAAATTATGTGGAAAACTGTGCTCTTTTAGTATTAAGCAACATATATGTACCATTTGTTCTCACTAGATATTATTGAAGGTGATTCTAATATGACGTCCTTATTCAATTTGTAACCAAAGCCGTGTTCTAATGAACACAAAATATGTTTGACACATGCGCACAAATTTACTGTTTATATTAAAGTTATTTCCATCGTTATCCTATAAAATATATACATTCAAGTAGCTTACATAAAATTTTATAATATATGTTATATTGAACAACATATATTTACCCTGCTCGTATTTTTAACCTTATCAAATATGAAATATAATGTACAGACTCCTCGGGAAGGAAACAGGAACAGCTAAACATTTTTACAGTATTTTCGTACGCTTCGACCTATAAAAATACTGTATTTGTCCTATTAGAATCGAAATAATTCCTTCATGTCATGCTCTATGCTCATTTTAATATGGGTAGGCATTATATTTGACCACAATTTACACCTCGCTAATGCTCAGTGTAAAATATTGACAAATATAATGCCTACCCATGTTAAAATGAGCATAGAGCATGACATGAAGGAATTATTTCTTAAGTCGCATTTTTTGCCACAGCATTTCCAACAGTGAAAAGAGGATTTTTTATTATTTTAGACCCCCATGACAAAAAAGATTAAATAAATGATATATAATTTTTGATAAGCATAATGAATGTGTATGTGTTCAGTTGATACACACTTATAATTTTGATGCATTTTGGACTCACCAGATTTGAAAATGAAGAATAAAGACAGATTTTTATGAGTCAAGGACTCATGGAGTACCCTGAGTTAAAACTCTACTAAAAATAATTTTGAAAAACAAATCTGACATTTGTACTTTCATTTGAGTACAATGTACATGTATTTAAAAAAAAAAATTGTACTTCTTAGTTTCTTGTGTATATTTTGAAGTTCTAGTATGATGTCATTATCACTGAATTAGCATACATTTTTGTTTAGGGGCTAGCTGAAGCACACCTCTGTGTAAGGGAGAGTTTCTCAATGCCTCAAAGACCCATTATCGCTATTCAGCTGTTATCTGCTCTTTGGTCGGGTTGTTTTTAAATCTTACATCCGTACTTCAACTAGTGTATTTTAAAAACAAATCTGACATCGATACTTCAACAAGAGTATTTAAAAAAACAAAAACTGTCCTTTGTACATCAACTAGAGTATTTAAAAAAACAAATCTGAATTTTGTACTTCAACTTGAGTATTTAAAATAACAAATCTGACATGTGTACTTCAATATTAGAATATTTAAAAATCTAACATTTGTACTAAAGTTATAGTATTTTAAAAATCAAATCTGACATTTGTCATGTTTGTACTTCAATTATAGAAACCTATATAGAAAATCAGATAGGTTTGTTCCAAATTTACAGCATTTTATATTTTTATGTACCGTAATAAAGTTATGTCATTAATGAATACACATTTTGTTGTTGTTGAAAGAAACACGGCATAGACAGGATACAACTTAGCAACAAAAAAAGACCGATTTATTCTTCGTTCCCTGTATAATAGCTATATATAGAGATATACAACAATAGTAGTATAAATAGTAGCAACTCAATCTTTTTAGTAGTGGGTTTGTTGGTAAGGAAATTATTGCAATTTGTATTAATACAAGGTTAGTTATTATCCAGATAATCGTGAAATCTTGTTATATTGCTTTAAATCACACAAGAGCAGGAAGATGTTTATAAAGCAAACATTTAAAATATTGCCTTCCAAAATGGTAGGATTATTTGGAATAGGTTTATAAATAATAGTTATAAACAGTAAAAGTAACCTTTAATTTATTTTACTGATCTTTCTACTATTGTAAATAACTTTTTGATTAAACTTTCACTCAATTCAGCAAATTAAAAGTACCACCAAACATTCATTCACTTGAGCTATGTCTTTTTACATAAATGGTGATTGTTTTTTTTTACATTGAGTCAATGGGAGCAACATTGTGACTTTAACAGTGCTAAATAAAAAATGGCCAAACGAACTTTAGGGTCAAGGATAAAAATAAGGGTAGGTAGGGTTACAGTAAACACACATACTTTTTTTTTGCCCAATTATGAATCTTATACACAATGCTTATTGACACTAAACACAGATCAAGTTCAAAAATATGTGGTGTTTATTACTAAATAAATACACTGTTATTCAGTTACCCCATCACTGTTTGTTATTGCAGTCAAACACCCAAGCAATCTTGAATTACAACACACTGAAACTAATTACTTTAAGTTTCAAAGAAAACAAATTGAAAATAGGTATGCATGAAACAGTGACCTTTAATTTACAAGCAGGAGCCCACATATGTGTCCCATGGACACATTCTTCTTTTATTTGTATTGGAAATTGCATTCTAGTAAAAAAAAAAGTGCTGGCAAAACAGCCACTGCCAAAAAAGAAAGTAATTAATGTGGGTAAAGAAAAGTGTTGTATTTTCTTCAGATCCTGGCACAGAGATTTTCATATTATTTCAAATTTTGTATAAGGTTATTAATGATTTGTGGAATGCAACGTTTTGAAAAATAAATTATTTTTGAAATTTGGAAATTCCTAAGGAACCACTGTTATTTTACTTGAGCCTTAAACCAAAATTGAACAGGAAGTTTTTATTGATCATAAAATTGTGAAAGAAAATTATTTGGATTTATTATACTAGTATTGTGTTTCTGCTGACTATCATTAAGTAACATTCACTAGGTCATATTTTCAACTTCCTACTTAAAACTCAATGGCACTTGTCTCAGAAAAAAAGTTTCCTTTATACCTTTAATATTATAATACATAAATTGTTATATTAAGGTATATAGGGAAAACAAATTCTGAGACAAGTGCTTGTGTTGAAACTTTGGCCTAATAATAAGCTTTACTTGTGTACTTTGGCATAGGAATTATTTGATATTTATGATTTAACATCTAATATTGCATATTTTAAAGAAGGGTATACTTACACAAAAGCCTATTGTTTGAAAAATAAAATTCAATTATAATTCTGTTCCACTTGACAAAATCTTCAAAATTCCTGTTGTAGAAAGTTTTATATATAAACATCAAAATCCGAATTTTGAGTATAAAATGTGACACTTCATCATTAAATTTAATTCACATCTCCTGGTTGATTCTATTTGCATTGGTACACTGAAGGATGGAAAACTTAAAGACATCACAGTCCACACTGTCAGTCCCTGTGGGAATCATCAGCTTAATAGTGATTTTCAGTACTGAGTTCTGACATGATTTATAACCAACCTTTCTCAAAAAGTCTGCATAAAAATTTGGAAATTATTAAAAGATGAAGGTTTCAACTACCTCTGGCAAAGTTGACCTAAGATGGATTTGGCTTTTATTTTCTGGTCATATAGCTCTCCAACTGTTTTGATATTTATAAATCCTTTGCTATTAAAAATTATGTTTTGAGCATCCTGATAAACTGGTAAATCAAGAAAAGAACTTTAGACACACAATTTTAAAGTGTTGCTTTAATTTTTTTTTATTAAGTCTCCCAAACAAAGTTTGGAGACTTATTGTTTTTGCTCAGTTCTTATTATATTTTTATTATTCTTCTTCTTCTTCTTCTTTTTCTTCTTTTTCTTCCGCCACTTTTAAAAATGAACTTGTCCGCAGCGTTTCTCTAAAACCGCTTGTCAGATTTACTTAGGGTTTCATAGAATGGTAGACTAATATGTCTAGGTGAGCCATCAATCTTTCGTTTGTGCATTGGGGTTTATTAAGGGGTATTTTGGGAGGTAGAAAGGAGGGAGGGGTTTACTATAGAACCCTATGGGATTTTATTTTCTAAAATTTTCAAATGAATATAACTTGAAAACTGTAAGTGATAGACACATGCAGTCTTCAGAAATGATTATAGGACAATAAAACAAATCACATGAAATATAGGGGGAGTCCCTAGGGGGTCATCCCCACCCCCTTAAATTTGAGAATATGCTTTTATCTTGTAAACGGTCCAAATCCCCACCCCTAAACCATATATATTCTTGAATGGGACGATAAAACAAGTCAAATGAAATTAAAGGGAAGTCCCCGGGGGTCATCCCCACCCCGTTCAATTTTAGAATGTGCTATTATCTTGTAAACGGTTCAGATCCCCACCCCTAAACCATATATATTTTTGTAGGGGACAATAAAACAAATGAAATGATATAAAAGGGAAGTTCCTAGGGGGTCACCCCACCCCCTCTTGTTTGAAAACTTGTAAACGGTCAACATCCCCACCCCTAAACCATATATATTCTTGAATGGGACGATAAAACAAATCAAATGAAATTAAAGGGAAGTCCCCGGGGGTCATCCCCACCCCGTTCAATTTGAGAATGTGCTATTATCTTGTAAACGGTCCAGATCCCCACCCCTAAACCATATATATTCTTGTAGGGGACAATAAAACGAAATGATACCAAAGGGAAGTTGCTAGGGGGTCAGCCCACCCCCTCTTGTTTGAAAACTTGTAAACGGTCAACATCCCCACCCCTAAACCATATATATTCTTGTATGGGACAATAAAACTAATCAAATGAAATTAAAGGGGAGTTCCTGGGGGTCACCCTTACCCCGTTCAATTTGAGAATGTGCTATTATCTTGTAAACAGTCCAGATCCCCACCCCTAAACCATTTATATTCTTGTAGGGGACAATAAAACAAATGAAATGAAATAAAAGGGAAGTCCTGAGGGAGTCACCCCACCCCCTCTTGTTTGAAAACTTGTAAACGGTGAACATCATCAACCCTAAAACATATATATTCTTGTATGGGACAATAAAACAAATCAAATGAAATGTACGTAAAGTACCTGGGGGTCACCACCACCCCTTCCTGTTTAAATACTTGTAAATGGTGGAGATCCCCACCCCTAAGCCATATATATTCTTGTATGGGACAACAAATCAAATCAAATGAATATGGGACCATATGAATGGAGAGTTATGGGAGCTTTGTTTGGGAGACTTCGTAACAGCATCCTGTTACAATTACTTCTTGTTCAGTTTAAGAATACTCAATACTTGATTTTTATTGCATTTTGATTTCAACTTATATTTAAGCTGTGATCAGTTATTTAACTGAATTTCAACATGTTCTATGACCTCAGTGCATGAAAAACAATTAGATGAATATTTATTAGACTTTGATTCCAATTGACAATCAGATAAGGGATTTTAAATATATTCCTAAAAGCCTTACCTGGCTTGTCGTTTTTATACGACCGCAAAAATTGAAAATTTTTGGGTCGTATATTGGTATGAACCTGGCGTCGTCGTCTGCGTCGTCGTCTTCGTCGTCATCAGAATACTTTTAGTTTTCGCACTCTAACTTTAGTAAAAGTGAAAAAAAATCTATGAAATTTTAACACAAGGTTTATGACCACAAAAGGAAGGTTGGGATTGATTTTGGGAGTTTTGGTCCCAACATTTTAGGAATTAAGGGCCAAAAAGGGCCCAAATAAGCATTTTCTTGGTTTTCGCACTATAACTTTAGTAAAAGTAAATAGAAATTTATGAAATTTTGACACAAGGTTTATGACCACTAAAGGAAGGTTGGGATTGATTTTGGGAGTTTTAGTTCAAACAGTTTAGGAATAAGGGGCCAAAAAAGGGCCCAAGTAAGCATTATTCTTGGTTTTCGCACAATAACTTTATTATAAGTGAATAGAAATCAATGAAATTTAAACACAAGGTTTATGACCACAAAAGGAAGGTTGGGATTGATTTTGGGAGTTGAGGTCTGAACAGTTTAGGAATTAGGGGCCAAAAAGGGGCCCAAGTAAGCATTATTCTTGGTTTTCGCACCATAACTTTATTATAAGTAGATAGAAATCTATGAAATTTAAACACAAGGTTTATGACCACAAAAGGAAGGTTGGGTTTGATTTTGGGAGTTTTGGTCCCAACAGTTTAGGAATAAGGGGCCCAAAGGGTCCAAAATTGAACTTTGTTTGATTTCATCAAAAATTGAATAATTGGGGTTCTTTGATATGCCGAATCTAAATGTGTATGTAGATTCTTAACGTTTGGTTCTGTTTTCAAATTGGTTTACATTAAGGTCCAAAGGGTCCAAAATTAAACTAAGTTTGATTTTAACAAAAATTGAATCCTTGGGGTTCTTTGATATACTGAATCTTAAAATGTACTTAGATTTTTGCTTATGGGCCCAGTTTTCAAGTTGGTCCAAATCGGGGTCCAAAATTAAACTTTGTTTGATTTCATCAAAAATTGAATAGTTGTGGTTCTTTGATATGCCAAATCTAACTTTGTATGTTGATTCTTAATTTTTAGTCCTGTTTTCAAATTGGTCTACATTAAGGTCCAAAGGGTCCAAAATTAAACTAAGTTTGATTTTAAGAAAAATTGAATTCTTGGGCTTCTTTGATATGCTGAATCTAAACATGTACTCAGATTTTTGATTATGGGCCCAGTTTTCAAGTTGGTTCAAATCAGGATCCAAAATTATTATATTAAGTATTGTGCAATAGCAAGAAATTTTCAATTGCACAGTATTCAGTAATAGCAAGAAATCTTCAATTGCACAGTATTGTGCAATAGCAAGAAATTTTCAATTGCACAATATTGCGCAATAGCAAGAAATCTTCAATTGCACAGTATTGTGGCCCCAGGGGTTTCATTATCTTTCATGTTGACTGGTACTTTCCACGTTTCTAGGTGGTACTTTTCAATTTAGTCCATGAATATCTTATATAAAAATTCCTACATTTTGGCGGTACTTGTCAATAACATAGGAGTGTAAAAGTACCGGGTACCGCCTCCTAATGAATGGCCTGATTGTGCAATAGCAAATATTTTCAATTGCACAGTTGCACAGTATTGCGCAATAGCAAGAAAAATCTAATTGAGCAATATTGTGCAATAGAAAGAAATTTTCAATTGATTGTAGTTATGTTTCTTTGTCCAGAATAGTAGTTGAATCAACTTAAGGTGAGAGGTATGTAAATGAACGCCTCTAGCGGAAAACGGGAAAATCGACGTCTGTTGTTATGGGAGTTATCTCCCGTACACCAGAAAATATATTTTCAAGATGTCAGAATATATTCCGCTTCGTCGAAATAATGGTCCATTTGGTGGAAGAGTATTGAATGCACCTCATCAATATATAACAAAAATTGAAGTATATAAATGAAATATCTTGTCACAGTTAAACAGTGCTTCTCTCCCATGGAAATAAAAGTAACTTGGCATGTCGTGATGGTCGGAGAGGGATTGACTTGGGTTTACTAGCCACTTAAAGCTTGCAAGAACTGCTATTCACCATAATGTTTCTACAAAACTGTTTAAAAGAACAAAGAATCGGTTTCGGAAGTATTTTGTTTATACCTTGGGGTAACTGTCCATATATTAACTTACTATACGCTGGCAATCGGCACAGATAAGACACTTAACTTAAAAATTGGGAATGTTGATATGGGACGTGAAAACGAAATCAATCCTCGACAAAAATGATGTTAATTCTGATATTCCTGTAATATAACCATTTTCTCATTTAAATATAAATAAATGAATGTTCATAGAAAAAAAAACCCTTTATTTACAGTGCTTTCTTTCACGTCCGCGATATGGTCTATAAATAGAATTTGAAAATGAAAGTACTAGTACTGTTAACAATGATTAAATTTAAAGTGTTAAAACAAATGATTTATAGTAAAAATTATTGAAGCAAAAGAGTTAAATGCTGTGTGACATGAACATGATGAAACTTGTGAAATATACCCTCATGAAAATATTTTTCTGAATTTTTTCTGAACTCAATGCTGAAATTTTACTGAACACATTTAGTAAACCCTTTTCTTAAAAATGCCTGAATTTGGCACGTTCCAGCAAGTTTTCAGCACATTTTCAGTAAAAATTCAGCAGTATGTTTTCAGTAAATATTCAGCAATATTCAGAAATAATTCAGCATTAATTCTGAATTTTTCTGAACACCTTGCTGAATTTTACAGAATCTATTAAAAACCTTTTGCTTAAAAATGTCTGAATTTGGCACATTCCAGCACATTTTCAGCAAATTTTCAGTAAATATTCAGCAATATTCAGAAATAATTCAGCATTAATTCTGAATTTTTCTGAACACCTTTCTGAAATATTCAGAACCTATAAAAAACCTTTTGCTTAAAGATGGCTGAATTTGGCACATTCCAGCAAGTTTTCAGCAAACTTTCAGTTACAATTCAGCAAGACATTTTCAGTAAATATTCAAAAATAATTAGTATTACTTCTGAATCTTTCTGAACAACTTGCTGAAATATTCAGAACCTCTTAAACACCATTTTCTAAAAAAAAATCAGCTATAATTTAACCCGTTCCAGTGGGTTTTCAGCAAATTTTCTGTTAAAGTTCATCTAAGACTCTAAAGGTAAATTTTTTAGCATTTCTTTCTAAAATGTTCAACAAACAAAACAATATTTAAGCAAATATTCAGTAAAAATTTGAATTAATCTATACTCAGCCAATATTCAGTCTTCAGCTATTGTTCAGGATGGGTTCAGACCAATTTCAGCTTTAGCTTACATTTTTCAGGAAAGGTTCACATGATTTCAGTTATAATTCAGGAAAGTTTCCATTGGTATTTAGACAATATGAGCTTTTTAATATTCTGTCTGAAAGACACTGTTTATCCAAAACAAATAAACATTATTTAAGAAATACAATGGTGTCATATGTGAAGTAGAATAATTAGTTGTGTCTTTGTCTTTTTTATTATTGCTTTTTATTTTGTGTCTTATATAGTTGCAATCAGATAAGTCAAGCCTTTTACAACTGATGATTAGTTTGTTATGTTGTGACATCAATGACCCAGCATTGTGACATAAGAAATTTATGAGAAAGTGGACACATTTTGAAGTCGGTTATACATAATACAGTATAGATTTTGCCCATTTTAATCTTTAACTGACCAGTAATGACCATTTATTATATCTCTGGGTTTTTTGTTTATTTTTTATCTATGAATTGTTTGCTCAGCATCAATCATGCCACATCTAATTATTTTTATATTTTGTATAATAAACTTATAATTGTCCCAAGTGAAAGCTTCCATGCTGCTGTTGATACTTGGGCCAAGTATTGTACACCGTTAGGTTACCACACGAAAGGAGCACTACAGTAAATCTACATGTAATCTCACGTCTTTCACTTGAAACATTTCGTATCTATAACAGTAACATTAACAATATGCGTCTTGTTCTATTTTTCCAACTAAAAAAAAGAAGTCTTTTGGACTCTTTCCTGTCCTTCAACCCTTTGAAATTTTCCTGTGTTAATAGGGAAAATCATCAATCCAATTTCAACGGCCTGATAATTATTTCAAATAATGTGAATCATGAATTATTCATGAACTTTTAATTCTATTAATTCAGAAATTGAGAATCATTTGTATATTAAATAAAAATCAGATTATAATATATGTAAACTTCTCTTTCTTTCTGTATTAATCAAAATTGAAGTTTCAGAGCTTCAAACTTAGATCAGTTCAATTTCTGCTTGAATTTCAAAAAGTTTCTGTGGAAGATGCAGGACTTTCACCTGCAAGAAAATACAATCCACAAAGAATCCAATGTCTTACTTATTTTTTAATTCAATATAAATTATGATTTTTTTATAATGCCATTTTTTTAATTGATTGATTTAATATATCATGAAAAAAATAAATTTTAGAAGGGAAGCGAAAAAAAGTATAAACATTTCTTAGAGTTTTCTGTATTGAAAGGTGCAGATCCATGATTTTGTTAGAGGAAAGGGCGCCCCTTTTTTTTTAATGATCAATGCATTTGTCGATTTGAATTAGGACATATAGTTGCCGCATCCCCACTTTTTAAAATGTCTAGATCCGCTCCTGTTGGTGTGAATACTTGTAAAAAGTCTATGCAATTATCATATATATGAAGCTCCATATGTGGGACCCTGGCACCCTGTATCTGCCATTGATTGATACTTTCATAAAGAAAAGCAATGTGTCATATCTAAGTTCAGGTTAGGCAGCAACCATTTGATTTTCTGGGGAGAGCTATGGTTTTTTTTCTGTGCAAACTTTTTTTTTCGCCTTTGGCGAAGAACAATCTATCAATCTATTTTTTTAGCGACAAACCGAAAACCATAGCCCCCCCCCGAAAATCAAATGGTTGCTGCCTTAGGGGTACAATATGGTTCATTTTCCGAAATCCTGCTTTTTTGTATTTTTTTTCCATTATTCCTCTCACATTTGACATCTTCCCCCTCACTCAATTTCATATCCCCACAATCCCCTATAATTCACATCCCAAACTTTGCAAAAGCATGCCCCCCCCTTTTGTCCCTCAAATTAAAAAAAACTGCTGGTTCCCAAAATATGGTTCATTTACCAAATCCGGTTATTTTGTAAAAAAAAATCATGAATTCTCTCACATTCTCCCCCTCCCTTTGTTCCATATTCAACCCATGTATCTCACATACCAAAACTTGCAAAAGCATGTCCCCCTTTTTCTTTTTTCCCCATTAAAGTAAAAAAACAGCTGGTTCCTAAAAAAACAAGAACATTCCCCTTCCTCCTCTGATTTTCTCTAAATACATGTAAGTTGAATGGTCAGTGCACAAGTTCAATACATAATTTCAAGGATTTTCTTCATTTATAAATATTTATTTTCTGGTGTTGACTTTCTCAAAAATGGTATTTATAGATTGTCTCAATAAACTTTTATCTTTAAATATGATTTAAAATTAGCAATAAACATTTCAGTTCAAACTGTAATATACTTATCTGATAAATATAGCCATCATTTCACAAATCGTATTTAGGGCGCCTAAATAGTTTTTTGTTGACGTAATTTATTATGCGTTTCCGGTTCAGAAAGGTTTCACTTATTAAACTGGTATCTACTTTCTACGAACATAGTGTAGAAGCCAGCAGGGGATCAGCTTAGATCATGAAAACGTTTTAACTCCCTATATAACTCACTGTACTATCCGTGCTTGTAAATAACACTGTATTAGTTTACAATTACGATTGACTAATCTGATATTTTTCTTAGTTCTTTTTTATGCCGAAATACAATTAAAGTAAGGCATATTTAAGAACTTGGAGAGAGATTCAGAAAACTTCTTCTACAGATAAAATTAACACTGGCAGTGCACCAACAAAAACGGATAGGCTATGGAACAAATCGGAAATAATTTCAACATAAGTTCCCTTTTCAAATTTTGAATTTTTATAAATACTTCGACATCAAGACACATAATGACACCTGTCAAGACCTCCGGTGTCAATATTTTAATATAACATAGGTCCTTGCTGGTATAATTTTGGTATGCCTCTCAAGTCTTCATATAAATGAATTCTAGACATTCCTGCACCTTGTCAAATCGGCACCGTTATAGACAGTTCGGCACCAAGTCAAATCGGACCTGGTTAATTCGCCCCCAAAATTAACAGATTATGTTTTGCAAGTTGGGGAATCATGACTTTTTAAGAAAGGAAATTTATTATAGAAAAAACAAACTTGTTATAAATTGTAATTGATATAAGATCTTCAGTTTTTAATGTGATTACCAATCATAACATTATTAATAGAGAACTCATGACTTTAAACAGAAAGCCAGCTTATTATTGTTTATTGTAGATTTCACAGGTACCTGTGGACATGATTACATTTTGGGTGCCCCTGAGTGGGAGAAGCTTAAATGACATCCCCCCTTTTTTTTGGTACATGTAGTTAATGATTTTGAGATTTTTTTATTTGTTTATATAAACTATTTTCACTTATATTTTGATTTTACTGATTGGCTAATATCTCAAAAAGATACGACCCAAATTCTTAAACTTTCCCTTAAAAATCATATGTCACAATGCTATGTTATATCAATTACTCTTGCTCTAAAAATTAATTGTTTACGTTGTTAAAGCCAATTGACTTCAGATCAACTCATGTTATAAAAAAACAACTTCAGTTTGGTGGTCTTTGGTGTACATGTATTCTGCTATGGTCTGATATAAAAGTTTGAAAAATATTTTTTATGCCCCACCTACGATAGTAGAGGCCGGTGGCATTATGTTTTCTGGTCTGTGGGTCTGTTCGTCTGTCTGTTTGTCCGTCCATTCATCTGTCCGTCTGTCTGTCCCGCTTCAGGTTAAAGGTTTTGTTCAAGGTAGTTTTTTTATGAAGACTTGAAGTCCAAGCAACTTTAAACTTAGTATACATGTTCCTGATGATATGATCTATCTAATTCTAATGCCAAATTAGAGTTTTACCTCAATTTCAAGGTCCACTAAATATAGAATATGATAGTGTGAGTGGACACATTCTTGTTTGTATTATTTTCAGAAGATTTTCAGTATTCTGTCTGAACAGTTCAGCATCTGGCAAATCTGTTCATATAAGCTCTTAGAGCTGTTCTGAACAGTTCAGCTTTCTATCATTTCAGAAAGGTTTTTTTTTTAGCTGTTTTGAACAATTCAACACTGTCTGGATAGTTCAACACATTTTCAGATGTCTCTCTGAAAAATTTAGCAAGTATTTATTCTGTTCAGAATGATTTCAGTATTGTTTCTGAACATTTCAGGATCTTGAAAATCTGTTCAGAAAGTTTTCAGGGCTGTTCTGAAAAATTCATCACTGTTCAAAGATATCAAAAAATTCTCAGCATAGTTTCAGATGTTTGTCTGAGGAGTTCAGCAATAACTGAACAGTTCAGATTATTTTCAGCTTCAGTTCAGCGATGTCTGAATTTTTCAGCACAGTCTGAACTTTTCAGAAAATGTTACAGCACTTTTTCAGCAAATCTGAACATTCCAGTAAGTTTTCAGTATTTGTTCAGAATTTGGAAAAAGTGCTTCAGCACGTTTTCAGATCCCAAAATTTGGTTCAGCATGCATTCAGCTAGGGTCCAGAACCTATTCAGCAAAACTCAGCAAAAATTCAGACATTCTTTTTCATGAGGGTAATGTCGGAAATTTCTTCAGACGGGTAAGGAAGAGAAAAGAAAAGAAACTTGAACGAGAATTGAAATGGGGATGGTGCCTTGTATAAGGACAAACGGGAAGTAAAATTGTCTTTAAAAATGAACGAAAATTTAAAAAAAAAGTTACACGTTGCTTTTCAGTCAATTTGAATTAATGGAACATTGTGAACTACAAGCTTCCTGCACCAAAATGCGGTAAGGGAAAATAGAGACCCGCTGCATAAAAATTACTCTTTACCGCCACTCCGCAAAATCGTCGGTGCTTTTTAACTACTTATTTAAAATTGATGTATTTTAGTTTTTTGAAAAATAACATTTTAAAAAATCATAAAATTCTAACATTATAAGAGCAGTGATAAGCAAACAATTGACGTTAATTTGAGTTGAGTTGGTTTTTACGTCAAAAAATGGTGATGCGACAACGTTGTAAGCCTGAAAAATCGCTCATAAATTATCATATATCATTTTTCAGGATATTTGTCCTTAAATTCATAAAATGAAGCAAATTAACATTGATGTAGTGAATACAAATACTAAACTTTTTTTCATTTTAGATGTATGTTTTTTGTTTCTCAAAACTGGAATACCAATTTTTTTCCCCGTGGGACAGATTTGCCCTTGTAGTATGAAACGCGTTATTTTTTCTATGACGTCATCATAACGTCATAAAAAATGCATAATAGACTGAAGGAATCATTCTGTTTAATAATGGAAAAAACTGTTTTTCAAAATACTAAATAGTTTTGACGAAAATCATAGTTCAGTGGTTACAATAAATGAAAATGATATATGAGTTCATGTTTGTGTTGCGTTTTCGTGCCATTGAAACATAATTTTATATATTTTATATGCATGATTTTCTGCAACTATCGGGCGAATAAAAGTATACTGTTGTGTTTTTATTATGCACCCGCCGTAGTGGAGGTGGCATTACGTTTTACACTTGTCCGTCTGTCTGGGTTCGTCCATCCCAAAATTGGTTTCCGTTCTCCGACTTTAGTTTGCCTCAACCAAATGTTAGGAAATTTATACGTTATACATAGTGCTGATTACCACAAAACACAGATCTAGTTTTTAGTGGCGTCACTTTTTTTCGTTCTAGAGTTATGCCCCATAACAAATTGAAAAATTGCTACCTTTCCGTTTCCGTTCTCTAAGTTTAGTTTGTCTCAATCAAATGTTACGATACTTATACTCAATGCTTATTACCACAAAACACAGATCATTTTGAATTTTGGTGGCATCACTTTTACCGTTCTAAAGTTATGCCCCATAAAAATTGAAAAAATTGCTACCTTTCTGTTTCCGTTCTCTTAGTTTAGTTTGTCTCAATCAAATGTTACGATACTTATACGCAATGCTTATTACCACAAAACACAGATCATTTTGAATTTTGGTGGCATCACTTTTACCGTTCTAGAGTTATGCCCGTTTACAAATGAAAGAATTGCTGAATTTTTCGTTTCCGTTTTCTCACATAACTTTGCCTCAACTAAATCTTTTGAAACGTATACACAATGCTTATTAACACAAAACTAAGATCAAGTACAAATTTGGGTAGCGTCACTTTTTCCGGTTTTGAGTTATGTCACTTTATAACATTATATGCTAGTGGGAGCCTCATCTGTGACCCATGGACATATTTCCCCATTTATTTACTATTGTTTGTCTTTTGACCGTTTTTCGTTTTTTTTTCTCTCATGGCATTGTCGTATGTTTTCGGCTTATAAGTTTGAATTTCCCGTTGCGGGGTATATTTCGCCTCCCTAATTGTGAAACAGCAAAATTGCGGTCAAAAATATTAATGTATATCTATTTTAATGACAGATCTTTTATTGTTTTAGTTAAATATGTTTATAAACATGTCAGTGGCGGATCCAGAACTTTTCATAAGGGGGGCCAGCTGACTGACCTTAGGGGGGCCAGCTCCAGTCATGCTTCAGTGATACCCTGTAACTAAAATTTTGTGTGGCCCCTAGGCCCCCCCCCCCCCCCCCCCAAACTTGGCCACATTTATCAATTGGGTATCTAGTTAAAAAATACATTGAAGATGGCCAACATTTCTAAAAATAGAACATAGGGGGCAAATTTTTTTCAGAAAGTTGAACTTTACCAATTGTTCATACAGGTTAAAACTGTCAGACAAATTCTTATAGGAGTTATTGCCCTTATTTTAAAAAGACAAATTTTTCCATTTTTAGCTCAGCTTTCTGAAGGAACTGTGAGCCTTTGCCATCACTTGGCGTCCATTGTCATCTGTCATCTTCCGTCTGGTGTAAACTATTTCAAACATCTTCTCCTCTGAAACTGCTGAACCAATTCCTACCAAACTTTGGCTCTAAAGGAGTTATTGCCCTTTGTAGTCTATTTTTAACAATTTTCAAATTTTGTAAATTTTTACAAAATATTTTCCTCTGAAACTACTGGGCCAAGTTCATTATAGATAGAGATAATTGTAAGCAGCAAGAAAGTAAGATCTACAAACACATCACCATCACCAAACACAATTTTGTCATGAATCCATCTGTATCCTTTGTCTGATATGCACATAGACCAAGATGAGCGACACAGGCTCTTTTACTAAGAGTCTCTAGTTTCATTTTTGCATAATTTCTTGAAAATTATGATAGATAAAGATAAACTTTAAATTGCAAAACTAATCATCAAGACAAGATCTACAATTAAGGTATTTAATCAGGGTGATGGTTCAACAACTTCTTATTGGAGTTATTGCCCCTTAATGACAATTTGATTTTTTTTTTGTGTTTTGCCCTATATTAATAAAATTATAATAGATAAATAGACACTTTAAATAACAAAAATGATCAGCAAGGCAAGAAGGGGGTAAAGCCTTCCATATAAATGTATCAAATGAGTTTTCATTCTCTAACTTTAGTTAATGCCTCAACCAAATGTTATGAAAATTATACACAATGCTTATCACCACAAAATACAGATCAAGTTCTAATTTGGGTGGCTTCACTTTAATAGTACACAAGTTATGCCCCTTTACAACATTATGATAATATATGCAAGTGGAACCTGGAATCATCTGTGTCCCATGGACACATTCTCCATTTATTTTTAATTGTATTTCATTGATATATCAAAAAGCATACTGAAGATGAGATGTGCATTTACATGCATGTGCATATTACAAATACACAATTTAAAAAGATTGAAATAGAAAAGAATAAAATGACCAAATTAAACGATGAACTTTTTATGTAATGTCAGTATAATGAACATGGAGGAGAAATAAAAAAAAAAAATAAAACTAGTATCTCAATTGTTTGTAAAAACAATTGAAAGGTCTTTGCTGTAAAAGTGATGTTTTCGTAATGTACTTTCTAGGACCTTTCGATTGATATACAACAAGCATAACTTCTGAAACTTTTCATTTTTTACACTTAATGACCCCATCCGCCTACTTTTTCGAGATTGGAAGTATGATATATGTAATGTAGACTTGATGATCTTTCATTTGATATGCGACAATGCCATGTTCTACAAAGTTTGATTTTTGCACTATATAACCCAATCCAACCAATTTTTTGAGGACAGGAATTTGATATTTGAAATGTACAGGTTAAGACCTTTCATTTGATATACAACAACCTTATCTTAAATGAAAATTTATTTTTTGCACTCAATGACCCCACCCAACCAATTTTTTGGGGATTTCAGTTTGATATTTGTAATGTACGCTTTATGGACTTTCATTTGATATGCCACAACCTAAGCACCAGAGAAGTTTGAATTTTTTGCACTAAATGACCCTACCCTTCCCACTGGGATGAGAAAGGGGTTTGAAATTTTCATTTTTGAGTAGAGCTTATTTAGATGTCCAATTTGATATACATAATGACCGCATTTGGCCAAGTGCCAAAAATGACACAATATCAATTATATAAATAGAACTTATGAAACTTACAAAGTCAATGTAAAAGATGAAAATTTCAAATTGATTTTATTTTTGAGTTTTTCATTGAAAGTTTTTGGTAATAAGTCAAATATATACCCATGTTAAACTCTTCAACTTCTGAAAATTTCAGGTGGTAAACTGTTGATTCAGAAATACATGCCTCCGCTCGCCAAATTTCAAATTGCATTATCTCTAAAACGCAATAGATATCTCAAATCTGTTAAATGATAAATGATCTGCAGTTGAAGGACAACTTTGGGACAACTCCGAAGTTCATCAAGGTCACAATGAATTATCAAATATATGATGCAATACAAAGCTTGAGAACCAGAAGTCGTAGAGACATGGGACTACCACCATTCAACTCAGCACCACTTGACCTTTCAAATATCAGAAGGTCAAGGTCATAGTTCACTTTAAAGGTCAAGGTAGTTTGATACCATTAAAAAGATATACACACAATTCTATACTTTTAAGAATCATCCAGTCGATATTTTTGAACAGACAGTTGGACATTTTTGGGCTTATTGTATAAAATGTAGAGCTGGTCGAGAGGAACATTTTATACACTGTATGTATGCAGCAAATTCTTATTGTTTTCTTAATATGTAAGATTGAAATTGCAGCTTAATTTCTTTTTGCACTTAGTAACCTTTGACATTGGGTGTAAATTAAAGGTCACATGAACTAAAGATTATTGGTGAAGGTTCCAAGTCTCTACGACTTCCAGTCCCCGAATTAGAATTTTTCAAAAATTATGTATAATCTTGCAAGAGAAATAACTCCCTGTAAGGGTTGATAACAAAATACTTGTTTATGTTTATTAACATTGCCAGCTGTTCCTGTACATGTTGCCGTTTTCAATTCAATTCTATCTCTTATACTTTTTAAGAAAAATGCAATTAAAAGAAATTGCTTCAAAGGGATACAACTTTCAAAGGGGATGATGAAATCCTATGCAGCCTCATATGGTAATACATCATGATGAGCCATTGTGAAAAAAAATCAATGAAAGGGAGATAACTTCTAAAGGGGATGATGAAATCCTACAAAAGTTCATCTGGTAAAAGTTCATGAGGAGGTCTATCGAGGGTTCAAATTTGGTAATGATAACTCCTAGATAGAAGCGGTAGGAGGGCGTGCCAAAAAAACAGAAAAACAATAAGGTCTTTCCTCGCCTAGAGGAAAGACCTAAATTCCCCAACAGATTTATGAGAATTTTTGTTTACATGGGATGATAGCTATATATAGTGAATTGTTCATGTTATCACAAGTATAGGTGTTGTCCATTAATGAAGATGATTGTATAATAACAATATCCTGGTCTGTTTATAAGAAATGTTACAAATAGAAGGTTTTATTGTCTTATAAAGATTTTAAAATACAAAACTGCACATTTAATGTGTTAAAGTTAGAACATTTGTTTTGTGTTTTTATAGATCCTGATTTTATGACCAAAGAATTTTCAAACAGTAAAGACCTTTAATGCATATTGGTAAATATACAATAAATATAGAAATAAAGAGATAGGATAATTTTATAGTTTGATGGTATGGTAAAACATATTTTTTAAATTGTCACATAAATATGTAGTAAGCTTTTGAAGGAAATAAAACGTACCTTTTCAGAAGTATATAACTTTTATTAATTAACTTTATAGTCGATCATTTTTATAAATGTTTTTCTAATTTCGTAATTAGTTGAAAAGTATTGTATTAAATTTTAGTATTGCATGTCATAAATTAGTATCACTTTTCTCAAGTTTAGGCATGATTTGTCATGCAATAGAAATTGCAATATATCCATTATTGCAGGGTGAATGTTAATTCAACCTAATTTTGGCATCTTATATCAAATATCAGAATTGATAATCGAATATTTTAAATGATGACAATAAATTAATTTTGTTTTTCTTGGGCAACCTTTACAACAGAAATTGAAACATTCACATGCAATCACTGATTTCATTTGATTTTGAACAGTATTATATGTTGTATCATGTATAATCATACACAAATAAGTTTCATAGTGACTTATCATTGTTATTGAATGCACAGATCAGTCAAAATGTGACCACATTTGCAATTTGCTAAATCATTAAATAAATTTAACCAGTTCTACTGCACCATTGTTTTTACCAAACTTCTGTACTGTACCCACAGTCAAGTTTTCAATGTTAAAAGTGTCAAGTGAAAAATAACCTTAATGAGTACTTTTTTATGCTCCCTTCTCCAAAATTCAGGAGCATACAGTCGTAGGTTTTTTTCCTCCCTCCTTCCCTCCGTCCTTTAGTCTTGCTGTTTATTGGAAACAGTTTTTTTTTATGTGGTAATTTGAGATTCCATTGCTTGATTGGAATAAAACTTGTACAGATATATTAGGAAGGAAAGGAAGCAGAGGTCGAAGTTCAAGATCACTGACTTCAAATACAATTATTATGGAAAATTGATTTCATAATGGTAACTTAATTGATCTAGTTTCTTTTACCTGCTTTAGTTCAAAACTTATATGTTAATGGAAATATAAGAAAGGGGAAGAATCCTACTGATTTCAGGATCAAAAGGTCAAAGTTCAACTGTTCAAGGTCACTATTACCATAAATAGAATTTTGGATAAATGCTTTCCAGATGGTAGCTTGAGATTACCTTGCTTAGTTGGAAGAAATTTATACAGATGGAAGATTATAAGCATGGGTAGATACCCTGAATATTTTTGGGTCACTGGGTAAATTTTTCGGATTCATTTCATGGCTTTGATATATATTGGTATTCATGCATAAATTATTGAAATGACAATCTTTTGGTAGTCTAATCAATTACAAGATGAAATGAAAAGAAGTTTTGTTTTGGTAGAGTTTTTTTTTTAATAAAAATTCAGTTGTCTAGTTACAGGAAAAAATTGCCGGAGCAAAAATAAAAACTAAAATTTGACATTTAAAATTTGAACATAGAGTATGTATTAATTCCATATGAACTTCATCACCCTACACAATGATTATACTTCCAAGTAAAGAACAAAAATGTAACATTACACCTACATTCAAATTTAGATGGAAGTTATTGTGTGTGAAATTCAACCATTTGACATGACTTGTTTACAAACATATTGTATAGTGAATACCATCGTTTTACATTACATATTACCAACATAACTGTCCTTATTTTCAATTTGGACCAAACCTACTTTTATAGTGGTATGTAAAATGGTTAACATCAGTGTTCATATTGAATTACATGTAATGAGGTAACTTTGAAGGCCATAGGTGATTTTAAGTTTATGGGACAGTAAATTATAAGTATTTCTATTTTTAGATCAGGTAACTTCCTGGTTTGTGTAGTAAAGATGAAGAAGTCATTTTAATTTGGAAGAACTGAAATGCTTTAAGTGCAGTCAGTGTCACTTTCAGTTTTAGTGAATTTGATAATATATTGATCATTGTTGATTCTAAGTGGAATAATTTTGTTTATCTTGTGGAAGTTGGTGCTGTACAGATTTACAATTTGAAAAGTTCGGTAAGGTTAATTACCATTTTAAAATATATTATTATAATTACAAGTGTGGACACAGATGAGAGTGGATAGTATGTTTGGATGTTTGACAGTGTCTAATGAAAAAAGGGAGTTCTATGTTTTCCTATATGGTGTTATTAACTGTGTTGTAGGATGACAACCAACCTGAGCATTAGGAGTTTTCTTTATTTAATATTTAGGTTTTATGTTCAAGACGGGCATGGAAGAGACAGTAATTACAATAGTTACCAAATGATTATGATAGAATATGTTCCACATCTTTGATTTTGGATACATTTTGTAGCTAGGAGAGCAACACATAATAGGTTCATTTTTTCATGTGTTTTTTTTTCTAAATGGGAGATGATATATATAGATTTGATAACATGATATAAGGAGCCTGTAATTCAGTGGTTGTCGTTTGTTTGTGCGTTACATATTCACTTTTTGTTTATTTTTTGTACATAAATAAGGCCGTTAGTTTTCTCGTTTGAATTGTTTTACATTGCCATTTTGGAGCCTTTTATAGCTGATAATGGAGTATTGGCTTTGCTCATTGTTGATGGCCATATGGTGACCTGTAGTTGTTAATTTCTGTGTCATTTTGGTCTCTTGTGGATAATTATCTCATTAGCATCATACCTCATCTTTTTAGCTCACCTTTCCAAAAGGAAATGTGAGCTTTTGCCATCACTTGGCGTCTGTCGTCGTCCGTCCGTCCGTCGTCGTAAACTATTTCAAAGATCTTCTCCTCTGAAACTACTGAACAAATTCAAACCAAACTTCATCTGATTGATTCCTAGGGTATCTAGAATAAAGTTTGTGTTTTAATTCCCATTTCATCAAAAAACATGGCCGCCATGGCTAAAAATAGAACATAGGGGTAAAATGCAGTTTTTAGCTTACAACTCGCAAACCAAAGCATTTAGAGCAAATCTGACATGGGGTAAAATTGTTTATCAGGTCAAGATCTAACTGCCCTGAAATTTTCAGATGAATCGGACAACCTGTTGTTAGGTTGCTGCCCCTGAATTGGTAATTTTAAGGAAATTTTGCTGTTTTTGGTTATTATCATGAATATTATTATAGATAAAGATAAACTGTAAACTGCAAAAATGTTCAGCAAAGTAAGATTTACAAATAAGTCAGTTGACCCCTTTAGGAGTTATGGCCCTTTATAGTCAATTTTTAACCATTTTCTGTAAATCTTTGTTATCTTTTACAAAAATCTTCTCCTCTGAAACTACTGGGCCAAATTGAACCAAACTTGGCAACAATCATTATTGGATATCTAGTTTAAATATTGTGTCTGGTGACCTGGGCATCAAATCAAGATGGCCACCATGGCTAAAAATAGAACATAGGGGTAAAATCAGTTTTTGGCTTGTAACTCAAAAACCAAAGCATTTAGAGCAAATCTGACATGAGGTTAAATGGTTTATCAGGTCAAGATCTATCTGCCCTGAAATTTTCAGATGAATCAGACAACCGATTGTTAGGTTGCTGCCTCTGAACCAGTTATTTTAAGGAAATTTTGCTGTTTTTGGTTATTATCATGAATATTATTATAGATAGAGATAAACTGTAAACAGCAAAAATGTTCAGGAAAGTAAGATTTACAAATAAGTCAACATGACCGAAATGGTCAGTTGACCCCTTTAGGAGTTATGGCCCTTTATAGTGAATTTTTAACCATTTTCCGTAAATCTTAGTTATCTTTTACAAAAATCTTCTCCTCTGAAACTACTTATCCAAATTGAACCAAACTTGGCCACAATCATCATTGGGGTATCTAGTTTAAAAAATGTGTGGCGTTACCCGGTCAACCAACCAAGATGGCCGCCACGGCTAAAAATAGAACATAGGGGTAAAATGCAGTTTTTGGCTTATAACTCAAAAACCAAAGCATTTAGAGGAAATCTGACATGGGGTAAAAATGTTTATCAGGTCAAGATCTATCTGCCCTGAAATTGTCAGATGAATCCGTCAACCCGTTGTTCGGTTGCTGCCCCTGAATTGGTAATTTTGAGGAAATTTTGCTGTTTTTGGTTATTATCTTGAATATTATTATAGATAGAGATAAACTGTAAACAGCAATAATGTTCATCAAAGTAAGATTTACAAATAAGTCAACATGACCGAAATGGTCAGTTGACCCCTTTAGGAGTTATTGCCCTTTATAGTCAATTTTTAACCATTTTTCATAAATCTTAAGTAATCTTTTACAAAAATCTTCTCTGAAACTACTGGGCCAAATTAATCCAAACTTGGCCACAATCATCTTTGGGGTATTTAGTTTAAAAATGTGTGGCATGACCCGATCAACCAACCAAGATGGCCGCCACGGCTAAACATAGAACATAGGAGTAAAATGCAGTTTTTGGCTTATAACTCAAAAACCAAAGCATTGAGAGGAAATCTGACGAGGGGTAAAAATGTTTATCAGGTCAAGATCTATCTGCCCTGAAATTTTCAGATGAACCGGTCAACCTGTTATTGGGTTGCTGCCCCTGAATTGGTAATTTTGAGGAAATTTTGCTGTTTTTGGTTATTATCTTGAATATTATTATAGATAGAGATAAACTGTAAACAGCAATAATGTTCATCAAAGTAAGATTTACAAATAAGTCAACATGACCGAAATGGTCAGTTGACCCCTTTAGGAGTTATTGCCCTTTATAGTCAATTTTTAACCATTTTTAGCTCACCTGGCCCGAAGGGCCAAGTGAGCTTTTCTCATCACTTGGCGTGCGGCGTCCGTCGTCGTCCGTCGTCGTCCGTCGTCCTGCGTCCGTCGTCGTTAACTTTTACAAAAATCTTCTCCTCTGAAACTGCTGGGCCAAATTTAACCAAACATGGCCAAAATCATTATTAGGGTATCTAGTTTAAAAATTGTGTCCGGTGACCCGCCCAACCAACCAAGATGGCTGCCATGGCTAAAAATAGAACATAGGGTTAAAATGCAGTTTTTGGCTTATAACTCAAAAACCAAAGCATTTAGAGCAAATCTGACATGGGGTAAAATTGTTTATCAGGTGAAGATCTATCTGCCCTGAAATTGTCAGATGAATCGGACAACCCGTTGTTGGGTTGCTGCCCCTGAATTGGTAATTTTGAGAAAATTTTGATGTTTTTGGTTATTATCTTGAATATTATTATAGATAGAGATAAACTGTAAACAGCAAAAATGTTCAGCAAAGTAAGATCTACAAATAAGTCAACATGACCAAAATGGTCTGTTGACCCCTTTAGACGTTATTGCCCTTTATAGTCAACTTTTAACCATTTTTCGTAAATCTTAATTATCTTTTACAAAAATCTTCTCCTCTGAAACTACTGGACCAAATTAAACCAAACTTGGCCACAATCATCATTGGGGTATCTAGTTTAAAAATTGTGTCCGGTGATCCAGCCAACCAACCAAGATGGCCGCCATGGCTAAAAATAGAACATAGGGGTAAAATGCAGTTTTTGGCTTATCACTCAAAAACCGAAGCATTTAGAGCAAATCTGACTGTAGTAAAATTGTTTATCAGGTCAAGATCTATCTGCCCTGAAATTTTGAGATGAATGGGACAACTCTTTGATAGGTTGCTGCCCCTGAATTGGTAATTTTAAGGAAATTTTGCTGTTTTTGGTTATTATCTTGAATATTATTATAGATAGAGATAAACTGTAAACAGCAAAAATGTTCAGCTAAGTAAGATCTACAAATAAGTCAACATGACCAAAATGGTCTGTTGACCCCTTTAGGAGTTATTGCCCTTTAAAGTCAATTTTTAACCATTTTTCGTAAATCTTAGTTATCTTTTACAAAAATCTTCTCCTCTGAAACTACTGGATTAAATTAAACCAAACTTGGCCACAATCATCATTGGGGTATCTAGTTTAAAAATTGTGTCCGGTGATCCAGCCAACCAACCAAGATGCCCGCCATGGCTAACAATAGAAGATAGGGGTAAAATGCAGTTTTTGGCTTATCACTCAAAAACCAAAGCATTTAGAGCAAATCTGACATGTGGTAAAATTGTTTATCAGGTCAAGATCTATCTGCAACAACAAAAGAAAGAGAGTTTTTCACGACCTCAGCTGGCTATACAACCCTTGCACTGGTGGCAAAGTGGGTGGGGGGGGGGGGGGGGGGGGGGGGGGGTTACGCAACAACAAAACTACTTCACAACTTTCTCATTACTTTGCATTTCTTGTTAGATAAATTTTACAAAAATTCTCCCCTGAAACAACTGTCGAATTTAAACAAACTTGGTTTAAATCACCACTAGGATATCCAGGGACCACTGTGTATGATGACCCTACCTGCCCACATGGCTGAAATAAAACATAGGTTTCAAATGCACTTTTTAGTATTATATCTCTGAAACTAAACGACAGTACAACAGTTGCATTTATCATGCAACAATTGTAAATAAAAATATCAGGTGAGCGACACAGGGTCCTTCTAGTTCATAAATCTTAAGTAATCTTTTACAAAAATCTTCTCTGAAACTACTGGGCCAAATTAATCCAAACTTGGCCACAATCATCTTTGGGGTATTTAGTTTAAAAAATGTGTGGCGTGACCCGATCAACCAACCAAGATGGCCGCCACGGCTAAACATAGAACATAGGGGTAAAATGCAGTTTTTGGCTTATAACTCAAAAACCAAAGCATTGAGAGGAAATCTGACGAGGGGTAAAAATGTTTATCAGGTCAAGATCTATCTGCCCTGAAATTTTCAGATGAACCGGTCAACCTGTTATTGGGTTGCTGCCCCTGAATTGGTAATTTTGAGGAAATTTTGCTGTTTTTGGTTATTATCTTGAATATTATTATAGATAGAGATAAACTGTAAACAGCAATAATGTTCATCAAAGTAAGATTTACAAATAAGTCAACATGACCGAAATGGTCAGTTGACCCCTTTAGGAGTTATTGCCCTTTATAGTCAATTTTTAACCATTTTTCATAAATCTAAGTAATCTTTTACAAAAATCTTCTTCTCTGAAACCAGTGGGCCAAATTAATCCAAACTTGGCCACAATCATCTTTGGGGTATTTAGTTTAAAAAATGTGTGGCGTGACCCGGTCAACCAACCAAGATGGCCGCCACGGCTAAAAATAGAACATAGGGGTAAAATGCAGTTTTTGGCTTATAACTCAAAAACCAAAGCATTGAGAGGAAATCTGACGAGGGGTAAAAATGTTTATCAGGTCAAGATCTATCTGCCCTGAAATTTTCAGATGAACCGGTCAATCTGTTATTGGGTTGCTGCCCCTGAATTGGTAATTTTGAGGAAATTTTGCTGTTTTTGGTTATTATCTTGAATATTATTATAGATAGAGATAAACTGTAAACAGCAATAATGTTCATCAAAGTAAGATTTACAAATAAGTCAACATGACCGAAATGGTCAGTTGACCCCTTTAGGAGTTATTGCCCGTTATAGTCAATTTTTAACCATTTTTCGTAAATCTTAGTTATTGTTTACAAAAATCTTCTCCTCTGAAACTACTGGGCCAAATTAATTAAAACTTGGCCACAATCATCTTTGATGTACCTTGTTTGAAAAATGTGTCCGATGACCTGGCCATCCAACCAAGATGGCCACCAAGGCTAAAAATAGAACAGGGGTAAAATGTAGTTTTTTGCTTATAACTCTGTAACCAAATCATTTAGAGGAAATCTGACAAGGATTTAAATTGTTTATCAAGTCAATATATATCTGCCCTGAAATATTCAAATGAATTGGACAACCAGTTGTTGGGTTGCTGCCCTCCAATTGGTAATTTTTAAAGAAATTTTGCTGTTTTTGGTTATTATCTTGACTACTATTATAGATAGCGATAAACTGTTAACAGCGATAATGTTCATCAAAGTAAGATCTACAAATAAGTCAACATGACCTAAATGGTCAATTGACCGCTTAAGGAGTTATTGCCCTTTATAGTCAATTTTTAACAATTTTCATTAATTTGGTAAATTAATGTAAATTTTTACCAAATATTTTTCTCTGTTACTAATGGGCAAAGTTCATTATAGATATAATTGTAAGAAGCAAGAACGTTCAGTAAAGTAAGAACTTCAAACACATCACCATCACCAAAATACAATTTTGTCATGAATCCATTTGTGTCCTTTGCTTAATATGCACATAGACCAAGGTGAGCGACACAGGCTCTTTAGAGCCTCTAGTTTATACTTTCATCATAAATTATATTATGAACACGAGACAAATGAGACATTTCAGTGTGTCCACTCTTGTTTTTGCTTTTGAAGAAGATATGACAGAATCGAAGAGCCATTTATATAAATTGAAAACCCAAAATAATCATTCATGGAAGATTTAAGCAAAAAATTTAAGGTGAGCGATTCAGGCTCTTGAGAGCCTCTTGTTTATATGTATTTGCTTACTATTTATCATCAGTATTATTAGTAAAATTTTTTGTTAAAAAATGTTCCTCAGATTAGAATACATTTATTGGTTTTTAGCTCACCTGGCCCGAAGGGCCAAGTGAGCTTTTCCAATCACTTTGCGTCTGTCGTCCGTCGTCTGTCGTTGTCCGTCTTCGTTAACTTTTACAAAAATCTTCTTCTCTGAAACTACTGGGCCAAATTAATCCAAACTTGGCCACAATCATCATTAGGGAATCTAGTTTAAAAAATGTGTGGCGTGACCCCGCCAACCAACCAAGATGGCCGCCATGGCTAAAAATAGAACATAGGGGTAAAATGAAGTTTTTGGCTTATAACTCAAAAACTAAAGCATTTAGAGCAAATCTGACAGGGGGTAAAATTGTTAACCAGGTCAAGATCTATCTGCTCTTAAATTTTCAGATGAATCGGACAACCCGTTAATGGGTTGCTGCCCCTGAATTGGTAATTTTAAGGAAATTTTACTGTTTTTGGTTATTATCTTGAATATTATTATAGATAGAGATAAACTGTTAACAGCAATAATGTTCAGCAAAGTAAGATTTACAAATAAGTCAACATGACCGAAATGGTCAGTTGACCCCTTTAGGAGTTATGGCCCTTTATAGTGAATTTTTAACCATTTTCCGTAAATCTTAGTTATCTTTTACAAAAATCTTCTCCTCTGAAACTACTTATCCAAATTGAACCAAACTTGGCCACAATCATCATTGGGGTATCTAGTTTAAAAAATGTGTGGCGTTACCCGGTCAACCAACCAAGATGGCCGCCACGGCTAAAAATAGAACATAGGGGTAAAATGCAGTTTTTGGCTTATAACTCAAAAACCAAAGCATTTAGAGGAAATCTGACATGGGGTAAAAATGTTTATCAGGTCAAGATCTATCTGCCCTGAAATTGTCAGATGAATCCGTCAACCCGTTGTTCGGTTGCTGCCCCTGAATTGGTAATTTTGAGGAAATTTTGCTGTTTTTGGTTATTATCTTGAATATTATTATAGATAGAGATAAACTGTAAACAGCAATAATGTTCATCAAAGTAAGATTTACAAATAAGTCAACATGACCGAAATGGTCAGTTGACCCCTTTAGGAGTTATTGCCCTTTATAGTCAATTTTTAACCATTTTTCATAAATCTTAAGTAATCTTTTACAAAAATCTTCTCTGAAACTACTGGGCCAAATTAATCCAAACTTGGCCACAATCATCTTTGGGGTATTTAGTTTAAAAAATGTGTGGCATGACCCGATCAACCAACCAAGATGGCCGCCACGGCTAAACATAGAACATAGGAGTAAAATGCAGTTTTTGGCTTATAACTCAAAAACCAAAGCATTGAGAGGAAATCTGACGAGGGGTAAAAATGTTTATCAGGTCAAGATCTATCTGCCCTGAAATTTTCAGATGAACCGGTCAACCTGTTATTGGGTTGCTGCCCCTGAATTGGTAATTTTGAGGAAATTTTGCTGTTTTTGGTTATTATCTTGAATATTATTATAGATAGAGATAAACTGTAAACAGCAATAATGTTCATCAAAGTAAGATTTACAAATAAGTCAACATGACCGAAATGGTCAGTTGACCCCTTTAGGAGTTATTGCCCTTTATAGTCAATTTTTAACCATTTTTAGCTCACCTGGCCCGAAGGGCCAAGTGAGCTTTTCTCATCACTTGGCGTGCGGCGTCCGTCGTCGTCCGTCGTCGTCCGTCGTCCTGCGTCCGTCGTCGTTAACTTTTACAAAAATCTTCTCCTCTGAAACTGCTGGGCCAAATTTAACCAAACATGGCCAAAATCATTATTAGGGTATCTAGTTTAAAAATTGTGTCCGGTGACCCGCCCAACCAACCAAGATGGCTGCCATGGCTAAAAATAGAACATAGGGTTAAAATGCAGTTTTTGGCTTATAACTCAAAAACCAAAGCATTTAGAGCAAATCTGACATGGGGTAAAATTGTTTATCAGGTGAAGATCTATCTGCCCTGAAATTGTCAGATGAATCGGACAACCCGTTGTTGGGTTGCTGCCCCTGAATTGGTAATTTTGAGAAAATTTTGATGTTTTTGGTTATTATCTTGAATATTATTATAGATAGAGATAAACTGTAAACAGCAAAAATGTTCAGCAAAGTAAGATCTACAAATAAGTCAACATGACCAAAATGGTCTGTTGACCCCTTTAGACGTTATTGCCCTTTATAGTCAACTTTTAACCATTTTTCGTAAATCTTAATTATCTTTTACAAAAATCTTCTCCTCTGAAACTACTGGACCAAATTAAACCAAACTTGGCCACAATCATCATTGGGGTATCTAGTTTAAAAATTGTGTCCGGTGATCCAGCCAACCAACCAAGATGGCCGCCATGGCTAAAAATAGAACATAGGGGTAAAATGCAGTTTTTGGCTTATCACTCAAAAACCGAAGCATTTAGAGCAAATCTGACTGTAGTAAAATTGTTTATCAGGTCAAGATCTATCTGCCCTGAAATTTTGAGATGAATGGGACAACTCTTTGATAGGTTGCTGCCCCTGAATTGGTAATTTTAAGGAAATTTTGCTGTTTTTGGTTATTATCTTGAATATTATTATAGATAGAGATAAACTGTAAACAGCAAAAATGTTCAGCTAAGTAAGATCTACAAATAAGTCAACATGACCAAAATGGTCTGTTGACCCCTTTAGGAGTTATTGCCCTTTAAAGTCAATTTTTAACCATTTTTCGTAAATCTTAGTTATCTTTTACAAAAATCTTCTCCTCTGAAACTACTGGATTAAATTAAACCAAACTTGGCCACAATCATCATTGGGGTATCTAGTTTAAAAATTGTGTCCGGTGATCCAGCCAACCAACCAAGATGCCCGCCATGGCTAACAATAGAAGATAGGGGTAAAATGCAGTTTTTGGCTTATCACTCAAAAACCAAAGCATTTAGAGCAAATCTGACATGTGGTAAAATTGTTTATCAGGTCAAGATCTATCTGCAACAACAAAAGAAAGAGAGTTTTTCACGACCTCAGCTGGCTATACAACCCTTGCACTGGTGGCAAAGTGGGTGGGGGGGGGGGGGGGGGGGGGTTACGCAACAACAAAACTACTTCACAACTTTCTCATTACTTTGCATTTCTTGTTAGATAAATTTTACAAAAATTCTCCCCTGAAACAACTGTCGAATTTAAACAAACTTGGTTTAAATCACCACTAGGATATCCAGGGACCACTGTGTATGATGACCCTACCTGCCCACATGGCTGAAATAAAACATAGGTTTCAAATGCACTTTTTAGTATTATATCTCTGAAACTAAACGACAGTACAACAGTTGCATTTATCATGCAACAATTGTAAATAAAAATATCAGGTGAGCGACACAGGGTCCTTCTAGTTCATAAATCTTAAGTAATCTTTTACAAAAATCTTCTCTGAAACTACTGGGCCAAATTAATCCAAACTTGGCCACAATCATCTTTGGGGTATTTAGTTTAAAAAATGTGTGGCGTGACCCGATCAACCAACCAAGATGGCCGCCACGGCTAAACATAGAACATAGGGGTAAAATGCAGTTTTTGGCTTATAACTCAAAAACCAAAGCATTGAGAGGAAATCTGACGAGGGGTAAAAATGTTTATCAGGTCAAGATCTATCTGCCCTGAAATTTTCAGATGAACCGGTCAACCTGTTATTGGGTTGCTGCCCCTGAATTGGTAATTTTGAGGAAATTTTGCTGTTTTTGGTTATTATCTTGAATATTATTATAGATAGAGATAAACTGTAAACAGCAATAATGTTCATCAAAGTAAGATTTACAAATAAGTCAACATGACCGAAATGGTCAGTTGACCCCTTTAGGAGTTATTGCCCTTTATAGTCAATTTTTAACCATTTTTCATAAATCTAAGTAATCTTTTACAAAAATCTTCTTCTCTGAAACCAGTGGGCCAAATTAATCCAAACTTGGCCACAATCATCTTTGGGGTATTTAGTTTAAAAAATGTGTGGCGTGACCCGGTCAACCAACCAAGATGGCCGCCACGGCTAAAAATAGAACATAGGGGTAAAATGCAGTTTTTGGCTTATAACTCAAAAACCAAAGCATTGAGAGGAAATCTGACGAGGGGTAAAAATGTTTATCAGGTCAAGATCTATCTGCCCTGAAATTTTCAGATGAACCGGTCAATCTGTTATTGGGTTGCTGCCCCTGAATTGGTAATTTTGAGGAAATTTTGCTGTTTTTGGTTATTATCTTGAATATTATTATAGATAGAGATAAACTGTAAACAGCAATAATGTTCATCAAAGTAAGATTTACAAATAAGTCAACATGACCGAAATGGTCAGTTGACCCCTTTAGGAGTTATTGCCCGTTATAGTCAATTTTTAACCATTTTTCGTAAATCTTAGTTATTGTTTACAAAAATCTTCTCCTCTGAAACTACTGGGCCAAATTAATTAAAACTTGGCCACAATCATCTTTGATGTACCTTGTTTGAAAAATGTGTCCGATGACCTGGCCATCCAACCAAGATGGCCACCAAGGCTAAAAATAGAACAGGGGTAAAATGTAGTTTTTTGCTTATAACTCTGTAACCAAATCATTTAGAGGAAATCTGACAAGGATTTAAATTGTTTATCAAGTCAATATATATCTGCCCTGAAATATTCAAATGAATTGGACAACCAGTTGTTGGGTTGCTGCCCTCCAATTGGTAATTTTTAAAGAAATTTTGCTGTTTTTGGTTATTATCTTGACTACTATTATAGATAGCGATAAACTGTTAACAGCGATAATGTTCATCAAAGTAAGATCTACAAATAAGTCAACATGACCTAAATGGTCAATTGACCGCTTAAGGAGTTATTGCCCTTTATAGTCAATTTTTAACAATTTTCATTAATTTGGTAAATTAATGTAAATTTTTACCAAATATTTTTCTCTGTTACTAATGGGCAAAGTTCATTATAGATATAATTGTAAGAAGCAAGAACGTTCAGTAAAGTAAGAACTTCAAACACATCACCATCACCAAAATACAATTTTGTCATGAATCCATTTGTGTCCTTTGCTTAATATGCACATAGACCAAGGTGAGCGACACAGGCTCTTTAGAGCCTCTAGTTTATACTTTCATCATAAATTATATTATGAACACGAGACAAATGAGACATTTCAGTGTGTCCACTCTTGTTTTTGCTTTTGAAGAAGATATGACAGAATCGAAGAGCCATTTATATAAATTGAAAACCCAAAATAATCATTCATGGAAGATTTAAGCAAAAAATTTAAGGTGAGCGATTCAGGCTCTTGAGAGCCTCTTGTTTATATGTATTTGCTTACTATTTATCATCAGTATTATTAGTAAAATTTTTTGTTAAAAAATGTTCCTCAGATTAGAATACATTTATTGGTTTTTAGCTCACCTGGCCCGAAGGGCCAAGTGAGCTTTTCCAATCACTTTGCGTCTGTCGTCCGTCGTCTGTCGTTGTCCGTCTTCGTTAACTTTTACAAAAATCTTCTTCTCTGAAACTACTGGGCCAAATTAATCCAAACTTGGCCACAATCATCATTAGGGAATCTAGTTTAAAAAATGTGTGGCGTGACCCCGCCAACCAACCAAGATGGCCGCCATGGCTAAAAATAGAACATAGGGGTAAAATGAAGTTTTTGGCTTATAACTCAAAAACTAAAGCATTTAGAGCAAATCTGACAGGGGGTAAAATTGTTAACCAGGTCAAGATCTATCTGCTCTTAAATTTTCAGATGAATCGGACAACCCGTTAATGGGTTGCTGCCCCTGAATTGGTAATTTTAAGGAAATTTTACTGTTTTTGGTTATTATCTTGAATATTATTATAGATAGAGATAAACTGTTAACAGCAATAATGTTCAGCAAAGTAAGATTTACAAATAAGTCAACATGACCGAAATGGTCAGTTGACCCCTTTAGGAGTTATTGCCTTTTATAGTAAATTTTTATCCATTTTTCATAAATCTTAGTAATCTATTACAAAAATCTTCTCCTCTGAAACTACTGGGCCAAATTAATCCAAACTTGGCCACAATCATCTTTGGGGTATTTATTTTAAAAAATGTGTGGCGTGACCCGGCCAACCAACCAAGATAGCTGACATGGCCAAAAATAGAGCATAGGGGTGAAATGTAGATTTTGGCTTATATTTCTGAAACCAAAGCATTTAGAGCAAATCTGACATGGGGTAAATTGTTCATTAAGTGAAAATCTGTCAGCCCTGAAATTTTCAAATGAATAGGACAACTGGTTATTGGGTTGCTGCCCCGAAATAAGTAATTTGAAGGAAATTTTGCAGATTTTGGTTATTATCTTGAATATTATTATAGAAAGAGATAAACTGTAAACAGCAATAATGTTCAGCTAAGTAAGATCTACAAATAAGTCACATGACCAAAATTATTAGTTGACCCCTTAAGGAGTTATTGCCCTTTATAGTCAATTTTGACCAATTTTTCGTAAATTTTTGTAATCATTTACAAAAATCTTCTCCTCTGAAACTACTGGGCCAAATTTAACCAAACTTGGCCACAATCATTATTGGCGTATCTGGTTTAAAAAATGTGTGGCGTGACCCGTCCAACCAACCAAGATGGCTGCCATGGCTAAAAATAGAACATAGAGGGGAAATGTAGATTTTGGCTTATATCTCTGAAACCAAAGCATTTAGAGCAAATCTGACTGGGTAAAATTGTTTATCAGGTCAAGATAATTGCTCCAAAAGTAATCTGATAGAATTTCAAGCATGTCAAGTGGATATTTTCAACAGCTACTATGTCTAAATATCTAAAAAGTTATATATTCAAAAGGTTATGCAAAATTATTCTCTTTTCATTTTTTGTTTGTTATATGGATACAAATATAAGTGATACATGTGCCAATACAGTATTTGTTGTGGTATGAAAGTGTAGTAATTAACATTTACTGTAACAATGTTAATTCACACAAATTAAGAAATAAACAAATGAATGAAAAATGTTAAACGTACAATGAAACAGAATGACAGATAGGCCTTATAATTTTTGTTTAAACATAATTGAAGGACCATTTACACTCAGGAGTGAGTCATCAGTAGGCAGTACAGATGTACTAACAACCTAGCATTATATTGCTAGTAGCGGGAGTAGCATTGTCTGGCAAATTTGGTATTTTTTTAAAATTTGGTCAATGGACATATAGGTTATGCAAAATTATTCTCTTTTCATTTTTTGTTTGTTATATGGATACAAATATAAGTGATACATGTGCCAATACAGTATTTGTTGTGGTATGAAAGTGTAGTAATTAACATTTACTGTAACAATGTTAATTCACACAAATTAAGAAATAAACAAATGAATGAAAAATGTTAAACATGTACAATGAAACAGAATGACAGATAGGCCTTATAATTTTTTTTTAAACATAATTGAAGGACCATTTACACTCAGGAGTGAGTCATCAGTAGGCAGTACAGATGTACTAACAACCTAGCATTATATTGCTAGTAGCGGGAGTAGCATTGTCGGGTAAATTTGGTATTTTTTTTAAATTTGGTCAATGGACATATAGTGTTTGGTTAAAATCGAAATAGGATGCTTTTATCTCCCTATTACTTACATTGTACATAGAGGTGATACTTCTTTGACAAATCCTTGTACATGAGAGTTGTCCGTCAAATCTTTATTTTACAAAGAATGAATTGCATTACAATGAACTGAGCTCAAAGCAAAGTATTTTAATAATACACTGAGACAAAGAGGTAAATCCAGTGATATACTTTGTACTACAGGTCCTTCATGAACATCCATCGACCAAAACCAAATCTCAAAAACATGCCATACTACGTATACATGGTTGGATCAGAAGTCCTGAAAAAGACATGATTTTTTTGTTATCGTATTTTAAGTATATATGCACAGGTTAAAACTTTCTTGTGGTATAAATTCATTCAGTATCTAGAAACTATCAATTTGCTTCATGCACAAATTGATTATAGGTTGAGTGCCCCTCTGTTGGAAATAAGAACACACCTCCACCTAATTTTAGTCAACTGATGAACAAACATTTAAAACTATATAATGTTATCTAAGACTTGTCAGTGTCTATTTACCATTGCCACTGAATCAGTGATATATGTACACATAACTATATACATGTAAGACTAAAATGTTGAAGTACACTAGAACACACTCGAGATTTCACGGGTTCGTGACTAAATTAAAGTATATATCTATGCGTAAATTAAGCCTTATTTTAGTATTGGTATCAGTGTCATCTGATAAAGTCATGAAGATTATAAGATGTACAGTTTTCTCTGCTTTCAAAATCTTTCTGTTAGAAACTGTCAACCTGGAACTTATCAATTATTGGTAATATTAATTATTTGGAAAACAAAAGGGCCTGGAATGGAGTTTTTTTTAATCAACAGCATTGTCCTATATGAGTTATAAATAAAGTTGAATTCTTTGATTCTCTGTTTTACGTCATTCCGGCTTACAAATTGAAAACTGTATCTATACGCCTTTTTAAGTCCAGATTTTTAGTATTCGTATTGTCATCTTAGACAGTTATACTGATTTAAATACTACAATAGGGAACAATGTGACAATGATTGAATTTAGTAGTGTCAACCCTGTGAATATGACCCGTGTATATAGCAAAATCATAAATACACCATTTGGTGGTACAATAGGTAACAGGTGAATATACTATTGGTATCGGTATGGATTCGACCCGGAACTTGTTAATTATTGCCAATATTAATTATGTGGAAAACGAAAGGGTCTGAAGTGGTGTCATTTTTAATCAACATCATTGTCTTATACAAGTATTAGCCTTTTAAAAAAGGCTAGCCATCTCTTAGCTGATGAAAATGGAAAGTGTTCTCGCTTTGTAGATTAATTCATTTAGAATAGCCACAAGCATCAATCAACAAATTTTACCACACACGTGAGGTCACACGTTATGAAGTATTTTATATCTTTTAACGTTGTTGTTTACAAAACTCCAGAAGATTTGGCTATTTATAGATAAAAGTTACCTGTGTACCAATATCATGAATATGCATGATTAATGACCAGGAAAAATCTAATTGCTAAAATAGAGAGGACAAATCCGAAACTTTACAGGATTGAAGGACCTTTACTATGTTTGGATTGTCCTAACCAATCAATAAACTTTGATTATTCACGTCTCGTAATATCTTCCAATCATGTAGTAAGGAGCATTCACTCACTAACTGTCCTCCGTTCAATTCTTTTAGCTTTATATAAAGTTGAATTCTTTGATTGTTGTTTTTACCTGATGACGGCTGACAAATTGGACCTTGTTATTTTAGAATTATATATATATAAGACTAAAACTGACATTCGGTCTTTACTGACAACTTCATTTTCAAATCTGACTTCATGATAAAATAAGATTCCATATGTACATGTACAACCAATGAAAATCAAATATCCCTCTAATAGACTAGGATTGAAATCCAAGTTTTCTAAAATTGTAGCTAGGGGAAACCTAAAATTAAAAAATTTGAAACAATATATCTTAAATATTTCAAATGCATGTACATGTTATAATATAAATTCTCCAAAATTCGCTATATTTTTCTTTTTTTTTGTCTTCTGTTCAAGACTGTATAATGACCTCTAGATGTCTTTCAATTACATTCAGTTTGGTGTTGATGTTTGATTGTTGTACATATTACAACCAGATGCAGGGTGCAGCTTTATACGTCACCGGCTCCAAGTTTAATAGACAGTTGGGCACCGTAGGAGACATATTTCATAGACATGATTAATAGACAGTTTGGCAAGGCAGTAGACATTTAGAGAAAAATATAGAGAAATCCTACATGTATATTGAAAAAAAAAATGATTTAGACCTGCGAGCCCCCTTTAGCACAATGATTGTGGTTTATTCACAACATATCATGATATGATGAAACAAAGAAAACATGGATAAGAATTAAAAGCAAAAATTTGAGTATTTTACTCTTTGTTTTTATCGATATCCATCAGTATGACCCTCTGTCTTGAGACATTGACTTTGCAGATCAAACAGATGGTCGTTACCAACCCAGGATAAAGGGGGTGGGGAGGGGTGTGTGTTCCAACTTCCAACTATATGTCCCTGTTCAAATGCATTGATTGTCCAAAAAAAGTGGAGAGGGTTCCAAGTTCCAACCCCCAGAACCCTTCCACTGGATCCGCCACTGTGGAAGCCACATTTCAATTGAAGCAAAACAACATTTTTTTCTATTCAGGGAGATTTCTCATGGTAATTTTCATTATGATTTATTTTTGTATTTTCAGATTACAACAAGTTTGTCATACTGGGATCATCTTCTTATTCTTCTAGAAACAGAATTATACATAAGGGAGTGTATGTCTGCTTTTGATTCTTAGGGGTATTGCCACCTTATTATTCAGTAATGCCACTTAACACAGTGTCTGGTCTTTGGGTCATTATATTATACATCACAAGTGAATTCAGTTGTAGTGGTGAAAAATCATACAGAAATTATACTGAGAAATTTATTAACTTAGCTGTGTCAACAGACTATGTGTACATTGGAGGAGATTCAAGTTTGATTCAGTTAAGTTCATCTCTTCAACTCATTCAACAAAAAATACACAATAAAACTGTCAAGTTAAAGAATTGGTTATTGACTGTCTACAACAACGAAACTTTAATTGAATGCATCTATGAATTGGATTACAATACGAGATGTCGAAGTTATAATCATAGTCTTACTCAGCTCCAAATCTCAACAGCTCTGAAATTCAAAGAGCCATTAGCTAGATTTGTCACTACAATGGTGGGAGGTGAAGATATTTTAATGATAGCATCTTCCAGTTGTTTAGAGTTTAATACAATAACTGTGGACACAAATTGCAATGCCATATCAAGTTATAAGTTTCAAAATTCTTTTACAAAGTACTCCTCACAGTATGAAGTCACATATATTGAAAAGACAAAGCGAGTATATTACAAAACTTTATTCCAAAATGACAAATTTGTTTATGCATTATTTAACACAGAGGAAAAGCATTCTAAATTGGGAAAAATGTGTACTGTTATCAATGCTGAAACGAAATTTAACACGTATGAACATATACCCATCCGATGCATTCATAACTCAAAAGTCTACAAAATAGCGCAAGATGCAGTATCTTGGAAAGAATATTTGTATGTTGCCTTTAATGATGATTCTTCAAGTGTGATCTGTAAATATAAATTTGTGGAAATCAAAGCCAAATTCATGGAAGCTAGAAAAGAAAGACTTAGCTGTCCATACAGTGATGTGCATAACAGTTATTTTAAAAAAACAAACTTACCAGGATGGTGCTTTAACACAACATCAAAATTATGTCAAGGAAATTCTCGGAATGTGAGTAATTTTATTACAATACAGGAGGCTCTGGGAGTGGGGTTCTCCATTTCTGTATTCATTGATTTATTATGCCATTTTATGCTTACCTGGCCGGAAGGGCCAAGTCAGCTTTTCACTTATGACATGTGAGTTAACCATGATGAGTTACAGATCAAGTTTAAGTTTTGTTCCGCTCCACTTAGTTATGCCGAAATTATGGGCTTTGGACTTTGATAAATTGTTAAAAATAACAGTTATGGCAGACTTATTTTCTATACACCTCCAGATTTTGAGCAGATGTTTGATATATATGTGAGACTACCATCCTGTTTGTGTCCACATGTGTTATTCGAGACGGGGCTTTTCATGTCACTTTGACACATCTAGTTTGCAATACTATATGCAATTGGTCTACTATATTTGGTGTATTGAAATATTTTATGATGTACATGTCAGACTTGCAGGTTTTATTTGACCTTGACTCGATTTTCATGATTCATTGCTTGATTAGTGTTATGATTTTGTGTTTTTGTCTTTTTCTTAAGCTATAACTTATAAGCAATAGTGTTGTATGGAAGGATAATGAGCTGTACATGTTTGACTGGCATGGTTCACCTGACCTTGACCTAATTTCATTGGGGAATATTTAGTTTTTCTTGTTCAAGTCTGTTTCTTAGAAATTATAAGCACTAGGTCAACAATATTTAGTGTATTGAATGATTGTAAGGTGTACCGGTACATGTATTTCTTCTTAGGTTTATATGAACTCATTTTCTTGGATCATGTAAAGTTTATGTAATAGTTGTAGTAAATAGAGAATAATACATGGCAAAATCCATATCATATGTCGTATCATCCCGAGACATCAATATCGGCCCACGGGCCTTTAGGCCCGTGGGATGATATTGATCGAGGGTGATACAGCATTTGATACGGATTTTGCCATGTGTTATACGCTTTATCATATATATTTCAACAGAAGAGTATTATATTATATAAACTGTTTTCTGATCCATAGCACCGGCTTACCTTCAGTTCTACCTTTGTCTTATTTCAAAGGCCTTAAAAGAACTGCTCACTTACTTAAATGAAGCACCTGGGTTACCTTACAATTTGTGTGCTGTTGTTTTAAAAATATTTTGTTTATTATTGTATTTATTTGTGGGTTTTGTATTTTTTATAGTTGCATTCAGTGTGCCTAAAAATATGAAAACTTGACGTTTGTGACGTCACATACCAAAGAATGACGTCATTCAAAAAATTGACCTATTTTGAGGAAATTTTTTCTTAAGCAAAAAAAAAAACCAAAACCGACTTTATGTAAAAAAAAAAGAAGGTTGGGATGTGATAAAGGGTAGGGGTGCGATAAAGGGTAGGGGTGTGATAAAGAGTATGCGATAAAGGGTGCGCATCAAAGTTGCGCGATATGGATTAAACAGCAGGCTATTTATCATTTATGCAAAACTGCTGTATTTACTACTAAACATATGATAAAGCTTTTTATCATATGTTTAGTACAAAATACAGCATTTTTGTATATCTGATAAAGGTTCTTTTTTCCAGTCTGTATCACCTACCCTGTATCGCATACCCCGTATCGCATGGCTAAACTCGTATCGCATAGCAAAATCTGTATCGCATACCTGGTGTGACGTCATAAATAAAATGACGTCATCGTTTGAAATATGAAATCCTGTTGCTGCATTTTCAGGCTTAGGGAAAAAATGATTTCTTTTTAAAAAAACATCCTATCATTTCAACTAAAATCGATTTTTTTCCAAATAGTTATTACCCACTAACTTGACGAGCGATTTTAATATAAAATAGTACAATAAGATGTAGAAATATCTGAAGTTTTATTGTTTATTTGGTCATAACTTTCGTGAAGTTTTTTTCTGCACAAATGCATTTTTTTACGATTTTAATTTGGTTTTAAAAAATATATGATAAACAGAATAATACATGACAAAATCCGTATCACATGCCGTATCACCCTCGACCAATATCATCCCTCAGGCCTAAAGGCCCTCTGGCTGATATTGGTATCTCGGGATGATACGACATATGATACGGATTTTGTCATGAATTATTCTCTATATATTTAGGACTATCAACATTATATCAATGGTTAGTAAAGAAGTGGGACATTTCAGCGTTTGCACTCTTGTCAAAAAAAGAAGCTGGGATAAGTAATGATTTATCATTTCAGAGCTCTTGTGATGAAGTAACTGATGAAAATAATGGTTTTTGCAAAACAAAATTTTTTGGTTCAGTGGAAGGAAATTTATCTTTAACAGTGGACAAAACAATCTATAGTGAGGATATTTCAGTGAGCGGTGCAATAGTAAAATTGGGTGTACTTCAGTTTGACCATCATGCTGTGATTTATGCAGGAACAGCAACTGGGAAAATTGGAAAGGTTTGTTATTATTGTTTTAGATTGAGTTAAAAACATCTTCTATGAAGTCTTTGCATGTCTACTTAACCCTCTTAAGGCAAATGATGCCTCAAGGCATTGCTGACGTCATGCCGAGTGATGCCTTGAGGCAACACCTTAGCCAGGCCGAATGATTCATGAAGGTATTGTCAGTCACATGATAAAACTATTGTTATACGACAGCAAAAATTGAAAATTTTTTTGTCGTATATTGGTTACTTATTATGACGTTGGCACCGTCGTAGTCGTCGTCTGAAGAAATTTGGTTTTTGTACTATAACTTTAGTATAAGTAAATAGAAATCTATGAAATTTTAACACAAGGTTTATGACCTTAAAAGAAAGGTTGGGATTGATTTGGGGAGTTTTGGTTCCAACAGTTTAGGAATTAGGGGCCAAAAAGGTCCCAAATAAGCATTGTTCTTGGTTTTCGCACAATAACTTTAGTATAACTAAACAGAAATCTATGAAATTTTAACATAAGGTTTATGACCACAAAAGGAAGGTTGGGATTGATTTTGGGAGTTTTGATCCCAACAGTTTAGAAAGTAGGGGCCAAAAGGGTCCAAAATTAAACTTTGTTTGATTTCATCAAAAAATGAATTATTGGGGTTCTTAAATTTAATATGCCAAATCTAACCTTGTATTTAGATTCTAAATTTTTGGTCCTGTTTTCAAATTGGTCAACATTAAGGTCCAAAGGGTCCAAAATTAAACTTAGTTTGATTTTAGCAAAATTTGAATTCTTGGGGTTCTTTGATATGCTGAATCTAAACATTTTCAAGTTGGTCCAAACTGGGGTCCAAAATTAAACTTTGTTTGATTTCAACAAAAATTGAATATATGGGGTTCTTCAATATATGCCGAATCTAACCATGTATTTAGATTTTTAATATTTGGGCCTGGTTATCAAATTGGTCCACATTGAGGTCTAAAGGGTCTAAAATTGAACATTATTTGCATTTCATCAAAAATTGAATTCTTGGGGTTCTATGATATGCTGAATCTAACCATGTATTTAGATTTTGAATATTGGACCATAATAGGTATATTTGATATATCTTTGAAAGAGGTCTCCCCATGGAAGTGCTCACAAAACATATTACTATTAGGCCCAGAGAAGGACATCATTGACTTTTTCCCGACCTTTTCTATCTGACAAAATTGTACAAAATATGATTAAGAAAACTGATAGTTATGATAAGATAAGGCCTAAAAAAAATAATGTTGTGTTTCCGATCACCCCCTTGAAATTTTGAAGGGACGGTAGGTAGGGATTTTTTTTTTTTTTTTTTTTTTTATTATATATATCATACCAGACAAAAGTTTGGGATTTAATAGAAAGAGATTGATTACCCACTTTAAAAATCTCCCTGAGATAAATTTTAGTTTACCCCTTTTAAAATCCCCCTGAAGTAACTTTTAGTTTACCCCCTTTTAAAATACCCCTGAAAAAAAAAAACTAAGTCCAAACCTAAAAAAAATTGAGGCAGCACATCCCCTAGAAAATTAGCTTTTTAAACCCTATTCCCCTATTTTAGGACCAAAAGTTTGGGATTGTCAGAGAAAGAAATTGAGAAGATGTGGGGCAGTTTCATTTATAGGAACATGAACCAAACATCATCCCAAACCGACAGATAAACGAATATATTATATACACTGTACCTGGCAGGACACTTTCTTTTGGCATAGTAGGAGATTACTCTGACGTCCGACGGCTGTTTTGCCAGACAAGCTGGGGCCGTGGGAGCCCAGCTTGTCTAGCAAAACAGCCGTCGGACATCAGAGTAATCTCGGACTATTTTGGCAAAGCATCTGTGGCTTTTCATCAGAATGTCTAAAGCGTTGATTGGCTGACCAGTTTCAGATGGATTAATATCAGGTTCATATTGAAGAAGGGTCTGGCATGAAAATTTGATAAATTCAATTCCAAAAGATTGCATTGTTCCAACAGTTGTGTTATTGTCATCAATCTCGGTCCAGTCATTTTTGCCGGTGGCCGAGCACAAAATTTGTGTTGTGTATTTTTTTCATCGATGTTAGACATTGGATGAATTTCATTGCTAATGTCAAAAATTTAGAAATATTTTTTTCTCCGCGAAATGGTCACACTTTCCGTGTTGAACATTGAATAGGACGCGTTGTGTTGCCATGTACAAACACTGACAAGAGACAATAACTACTGCGCATGCTCCCGCATATATAATTAGCAAAGAAGATCCCACTTTCCAGTACATTCTAAAAATAAGCCTCGAGTTTAAAATTAGCGTTGTTTTCTTTTGGGGCGATAAAAAGATCGAGGGACTTAAATTTTTTTATTTTCTTTCAGAAAAAACGGTCGGTAGGTATACAAATTATTTTTTTTCCCACATCAGCTTTAAAAACTTTTGAGTCGGGGGGGTCTGAAGAACGGTAGGTCAGGTGACCGGAAACACAACATTTTTTTTTAGGCCTAAGATGAGATATTTTATCCCAATTAAAGGGCCCACGGCATGAACTGATGAATAGCAAAGTAATTTATCACAATGATTTCGATAATTGACATGATGATGTTGATATAAATCACATATACATATGAATATAAGTTATTGTAATCATCTCAATTCTAAGATATTAAACCATCCAGATCAGAGCCACGTACATATTGATCACATATTAGTAGTAGGCATAACAATTATATACATGATATAAACAGGCACTTATAATCAAGGAGGTTACATAAAAACGTCTTTTTAACACAATATTTATGCCCCACCTACGATAGTAGAGAGGCATTATGTTTTCTGGTCTGTGGCTCCGTTCGTTCGTTCGTTCACAGGTTAAAGTTTTTGGTCAAGGTAGTTTCTGATGAAGCTGAAATCTAATCAACTTGAAACTTAGTACACTTGTTGCTTATGATATGATCTTTCTAATTTTAAAGCCAAATTAGACTTTTGACCCCAATTTCAAGGTCAACTGAACATAGAAAATGAAAATGGGAGTTTCAGGTTAAAGTTCTTGGTCAAGGTAGTTTTTGATGAAGCTGAAGTCCAATCAACTTGAAACTTAGTACACTTGCTGCTTATGATATGATCTTTCTAATTTTAAAGCCAAATTAGACTTTTGACCCCAATTTCAAGGTCAACTGAACATAGAAAATGAAAATGGGAGTTTCAGGTTAAAGTTTTTGGTCAAGGTAGTTTTTGATGAAGCTGAAGTCCAATCAACTTGAAACTTAGTACACTTGCTGCTTATGGTATGATCTTTCTAATTTTAAAGCCAAATTAGACTTTTGACCCAATTTCACGGTCCATGGAACATAGAAAATGATAGTGCCAGTGGGGCATCTGTGTACTTTGGACACATTCTTGTTTTTATATAAGTTTCTGTGATATTTAGTCCTTGACTGATTAATTTTTACATTTAAAATTTCTACTTTTCAGGATAATCCAGGTGACCTTTGCTATATACATTAATCAGTTTGTCATTGTGTATATATTTACTAAGAAAATTTTTGTCACCCCCAGTAACAGGAAAACATCCTTGTGACAGTATAAAACTTAACCCCTGAATAATTAAAATAATGTCACTCACTATTTTAAATCCTCTTAGAAAAATAAATTCTGGGCAGATTTTCACTTTTAATGCATCAGTCGATTTGTTTAAATAAGTGGTTCATGAATAAAGGTCAACTGTACCTTGAAATAAGTAAAGGTGTTTTCCTTCAATCAGATACATGTTACAAATAATCACTGTAGGAGAGGAAAAGCAGCATATGATACTAGCTCTATCAGGATCACTCATCAACAGTTACAAAAAAGCAAAAAATTACACAACCTCCAACTAAAACTACAGAAATATAATATTCACACTTAGAGACTTCAGGAAATATATGATAAGAGACACAAAAGAAAATACAAAATGAGACTACAGAATACAAACAAAACACCATTGAAGTTTGTATAAAATTCTAACATGACGTCCTTCAAATGCTTTGAGTACACACCCGTGGTAAAATAAGAATATATTGGTTGGGCGATTGTACTCCCACGTCATATGATTGTTTATGGATGGAGAACATGACTTCATAGAATGATAACGTAATAGTTTAAGCATTTTTCGGGAAAATACACGCTTCTGATACCGAAAATCATCACCAGAATGAAACGTAAACAAACAATACTAAAATGTGGTATAAGCCCTTTTTTATATACATAGAAGATATATAAGTAAATTATCATTAAAATTCATCCAAATCTATCTAAATATATTATTGTAAATAGTTTGAGCATGTCACTAAATCTGTTTGCTCCGTTCTTTACCGCCAATCTTAAAGTGGGTTAATTTATGGGAACGGCAAATATTTGCCTCCATCTAGTGCGCTTTGAACCAAAACAATTGCTATATTTGTCTTATCAGAATCGAAATAATTCATGGGGGCTTGAGTATATCTAAATTTTACCACGGGTTGTCCCTTTATGCCGATATTTTACCCCTCGCTATCGCTCAGGGTAAAATATTTGTCATAAAGGGCCAACCCGTGGTAAAATAACGATATATTCAAGCCCCCATGAATTATTTCTTAATTATATTTAGTGGAGAAATATTGTAACTTACTTTAAGCAACATAAGTATAAGAATTTAATTGATTTATGATAGTTTGTTTTACCAGGAGTTTTTTACTTGCAGATATTTCTGAACAAGATACATAGCAAATCTTTAGGAAGATTCAAAACCGTTCAGAATTCTTTTCCTGTTTTGGACATTAAAATTCATTTCCAGGATGTCTATGTAATGACTGAAAATATGGTAATATAAACTTATATTTATAAAGTTTATCATCAAGTCTACAATAAATATATCAAACTTCTAATCTCGAAAATTTAGGCAGATGGGGTCATCAAGTGTTAAAAGCAAAAAGTTTCAGAAGATGTGCTTGTCGTATATCAAATGAAAGGTTGTATTAAAAGTACATTACTAAAACATCACTTTTACAGGAAAGACCTTTCAATTGATCTACAGATTGAGTTACTAGTTTATAAATCAATTTCTATGTCAAACCTTAATGGAACCACTACATGAGGGCTATAATATATATTATCCCCTGCAAAAATTTGAAGGTGCATTAAGCAAAAGTCTGGTGTAGATTAGAACTCAATAATCATACAGTTATGAGTCCATATCCAGGCTGACATGACACACAAGTTTATAGCAGTGATATGCATGAAATATGTATTAACCTTAGCAGCATAAGTTGAAATTATTATTATAAAGCCAGTTGTAAATATTGTTACAGGCAAAAAAATACTTGAAGGCTTAAATAATGACACCCAGGATGTTTTGAAAGAAATGATCCGGTGAACATTTGTAGCTCACCTGGCCCAAAGGTTTTCTCACCACTTGGCGTCTGTCGTCGTTAACTTTTTATACGACGTCGTATATTGCTATCACGTTGGTGTCGTCGTCGGCATCGTCGTCCGAATACTTTTAGTTTTCGCACTCTAACTTAAGTAAAAGTGAATAGAAATCTATAAAATTTTGACACAAGGTTTATGACCACAAAAGGAAGGTTGGGATTAATTTTGGGAATTTTGATCCCAATATTTTAGGAATAAGGGGCCAAAAAGGGCCCAAATAAGCATTATCTTGTTTTTCGCACAGTTTAGTTTAAGTAAATAGAAATCTATGAAATTTTGACACAAGGTTTATGACCACAAAAGGAAAGTTGGTATTGATTTTGGGAGCATTGGTCCTAACAGTTTAGGAATTAGGGGCCAAAAGGGGTCCAAATAAGCATTTTTCTTGGTTTTCGCACCATAACTTTAGTATAAGTAAATAGAAACCTATGAAATTTAAACACAAGGTTTATGACCATAAAAGGAAGGTTGGTATTGATTTTGGGAGTTTTGGTCCTAACAGTATAGGAATAAGGGGCCCAAAGGGGCCAAAATTAAACTTTGTTTGATTTCATCAAAAATTGAACAATTGGGGTTCTTTGATATGTCGAATCTAACTGTGTATGTAGTTTCTAAATTTCTGGTCCAGTTTTCAAATTGGTCTACATTGGTATTGATTTTGGGTGTTTTGGTCCTAACAGTATAGGAATAAGGGGCCCAAAGGGGCCAAAATTAAACTTAGTTTGATTTTGACAAAAATTGAATCCTTGGGGTTCTTTGATATGCCGAATCTAAAAATGTACTTAGATTTTTGATTATTGGCCCAGTTTTCAAGTTGGTCCAAATTGGGGTCCAAAATCAAACTTTGTTTGATTTCATCAAATTTGAATAAATGGGGTTCTTTGATATGCCAAATCTAACTGTGTATGCAGATTCTTAATTTTTGGTCCTGTTTTCAAATTGGTCTACATTAAAGTCCAAAGGGTCCAAAATTAAACTTATTTTGATTATAACAAAAATTGAATTCTTGGGGTTCTTTGATATGCTGAATCCAAACATGTACTTAGATTTTTGATTATGGGCCCAGTTTTCAAGTTGGTCCAAATCAGGATCTAAAATTATTATATTAAGTATTGTGCTATAGCAAGAAATTTTCAATTGCACAGTACTCAGCAATAACAAGAAATCTTCAATTGCACAGTATTGTGCAATAGCAAGAAATTTTCAATTGCACAGTATTGCACAATAGCAAGAAATCTTCAATTGCACAAGATTGTGCAATAGCAAGTATTATCAATTGCACAGTATTGCGCAATAGCAAGAAATATCTAATTGCACAATATTGTGCAATAGCAAGAATTTCAATTGGAGTTATCTTTCTTTGTCCAGAGTAGGTAGTTGAATCAACTTAAATCATTGTTTTATACAATATACAATGTATATTCACTTTTACTACCAACTGATAAATTAAAACAATCTTTACCATTCAGTGATAACAAGCACTTTTTTACATTTTAATATTTTATGATGTATTTAAATGAGTAATTATTGTTGCAAACTCCATTAGAAATTTGAATTGAGATCAGTTTTGGAATAAAGGATAGGGGGATTTGAAAAAAAAAATTGGGCAGGGGGTGGGGTGGGGCTGTTTCAATTTTTCTCATTTGAAATTTCATAAATAAAAAGAAAATTTCTTCAAACATTTTTATGAGAGGATTAATATTCAACAGCATAGTGAATTGCTCAAAGGCAAAACAAAAATTTTAAGTTCATTAGACCACATTCATTTTGTGTCAGAAACCTATGCTGTGTCAACTATTTAATTGCAATCCAAATTTAGAGCTGAATTCAGCTTGAATGTTGTGTCCATACTTTCCCCAACTGTTCAGGGTTCAACCTCTGCGGTCGTATAAAGCTGCGACTTGCGGAGCATCTGGTTACATTTTGAACTTCTTCTAGGAACCACTGAATGGAATGAAACCAAACATGGCATGAATGTTCCTTATGAGGTGCTGACCAAGTGTTGTTACTTTGTAGCCGATCCATCATCCAAGATGGCCGCTAGCGGGGGACTTAGTTTAAGATTGAAATAAACAATTAATTTCCCCATAGGCGACAATGGTAGCCTTTTTCGAGATACAGACTTTAGAAAGTTGATTTTTTTAACGAAACCTTGCTAGAAGCAAAGAAAAGTTATTAGGACAGTATTTTTTGGTCCAAGAAATATAGGTTCGCGTTGCTTTTCTTAGCGTATTTTGTACTTATCTCCCATGCCTATCAATTTTGCCCGTAAAAATACGTGTCTTGTCCAAGCGTTGAAAAGTCATCTCAGTGCCTTTAGGGCTACGGAATAATTTTTATTTTGCCTTTTGTATAAAGCAGAGTGCACGAAGTCTCTAATAATAAAAAATAACGGGCACACATATCGACCAATCAGGATTCGCCATACTCTTAATTCTGAATACCATGTTATGCTCATAAAATGGCTGCGCCCATAAAATCTAATGGTGTTGTAACCTCTAACATAGGGCCCTATGGGAAATGCATACAAATGACTTCTTTTAGAGAACCACTGAATGGAATGAAACCAAACATGGCATGAATGTTCCTTATGAGGTGCTGACCAAGTGTTGTTACTTTGTAGCCGATCCATCATTCAAGATGGCCGCCAGGGGGGAACTTAGTTTAACATAGGACCCTATGGGAAATGCATACAAATGATTTCTTTTAGAGAACCACTGAATGGAATGAAACCAAACATGGCATGAATGTTCCTTATGAGGTGCTGACCAAGTGTTGTTACTTTGTAGCCGATCCATCATTCAAGATGGCCGCCAGGGGGGAACTTAGTTTAACATAGGACCCTATGGGAAATGCATACAAATGATTTCTTTTAGAGAACCACTGAATGGAATGAAACCAAACATGGCATGAATGTTCCTTATGAGGTGCTGACCAAGTGTTGTTACTTTGTAGCCGATCCATCATTCAAGATGGCCGCCAGGGGGGAACTTAGTTTAACATAGGACCCTATGGGAAATGCATACAAATGACTTTTTTTAGAGAACCACTGAATGGAATGAAACCAAACATGGCATGAATGTTCCTTATGGGGTGCTGACCAAGTGTTGGTACTTTGTAGCCGATCCATCATCAAAGATGGCCACCAGCAGGGGACTTAGTTTAACATAGGACCCTAAGGGAAATTCATACAAATGACTTCTTTTAGAGAACCACAGAATGGAATGAAACCAAACATGGCATGAATGTTCCTTATGAGGTGCTGACCAAGTGTTGTTACTTTGTAGCCGATCCATCATCAAAGATGGCCGCCAGCAGGGGACTTAGTTTAACATAGGACCCTAAGGGAAATTCATACAAATGACTTCTTTTAGAGAACCACTAGTACTGAATGGAATGAAACCAAACATGGCATGAATGTTCCTTATGAGGTGCTGACCAAGTGTTGTTACTTTGTAGCTGATCCATCATCAAAGATGGCCGCCAGCAGGGGACTTAGTTTAACATAGGACCCTAAGGGAAATTCATACAAATGACTTCTTTTAGAGAACCACTGAATGGAATGAAACCAAACATGGCATGAATGTTCCTTATGAGGTGCTGACCAAGTGCTGTTACTTTGTAGCCGATCCATCATCCAAGATGGCCACCAGGGGGGGACTTAGTTTAACATAGGACCCTATGGGAAATATATACAAATGTCTTCTTTTAGAGAACCAATGAATCTAATTAAACCAAACATGGCATGAATGTTCCCTATGAGGTGCTTACCAAGTGTTGTTACTTTGTAGCCCATCCAACATCCAAGATGGCCGCCAGCAGGGGGACTTAGTATTAACATAGGACCCTACGGGAAATGCATACAAATGAATTCTTTTAGAGAACCACTGAATGGAATGAAACCAAACATGGCATGAATGTTCCTTATGAGGTGCTGACCAAGTGTTGTTACTTTGTAGCCGATCCATCATCCAAGATGGCCACCAGTGGGGGACTTTAGAATGAAATCAAACAGAGCCTGAATGTTCCTTTCCTAATATGAGGTTGTGTTGTTACTTTTTGCCAAATTTTATATTTTTTTTATATGATTCAAAAACCCAAGTAGAATCAGGTGAATGATACCGGCTCTTGAGAGCCTCTAGTTCAAAATTAAACTCATTGGTATAAGATTTTAAGGCCTGGAAATTAATTCTGAATTTTAAGCCTAGTTTAAGTTTATGGTTCTGTGGTACCTTGTTTAGGCTTGTATACTGTTTTCTAAATATTGCCATAACACCAGGTATGAATTTGATACATGGTTTCTATACTGATTTTACATTTGATACAGGTATCTATAATTTTTAATGTAGCATAATTGATAATAAAATTTCTATTTACAGGTTATAAATGTAGCTAACAAAGAATCATGTCCTTTGTCCAGTTCATGTGAAACTTGTATGACATCAGATAATCCTGCTTGTGGATGGGACATAGCCAGTTCAAAGTAGGATATATTCATAAAATTTGTGCTTAAATCAATAATATTAATGTTTGGTTTCAGACATTCTATTTGTAATTTCATTGGAATTTTAACACAAGGTCTAATAGAATCTTCTTATGATGGATTTTAAATGTTTTAATATGGAAGATGTTTTTCAGGTTATCTATTCCTATGTAATCTTGGGATATCAATGCATTGAATAAAATACCTCAATTCAGAAGTATAGATTTTAACCATCATAAATTAGAGTTTTTGTAACAGCTTTGAGGTACTGTCAAATCAATATCAAAAGGGTACAGTATAAATAATTAAAAAAGTTAAAGTTATAATTTTAATGATGTTGTGTATCAATAATAACTGAAAAAATGGTAATTCCAACACAATTATATAGATAAATATTTCCACAGCCCTAATCTTTTACTGATTGGTATGGTTGGTATCATGGATGCTAGCCAATCATTGCTCTTGATTTATTTAAATTATCCAATCAGATTGTTAATTACAGTCTTTGTTTTATCACAAGCGCGCTTGATCACTTTTGAATTTGCACAAAGCGTGTGCAGGCTGCTTTTCATATTCCAGTTACAATTCAATTTTATTTATCACTGGAATTATTCAATTTTTAAAGCTAAATGTTTTTTAAACATGTTTGTTTAAAATATGACGTCTGAACGTGCATATGTTCGTGCAGAACAACAAATTAGAAACATTCTAAATATTCCGAAATGGTATATTTTCTCCAATGCGGAAATTCGGTATGTGGCCAGAATATTAAAGAATTGTAGAGGAAATTTAACGAGCTTTTATTGGATATTATGAATGGATTGTGCAGCGCAATGCAACAGGTGTCTATTCTGTGGAGAAATTCTTAAATTGTGTAATATTCACAACAGATATTCCAGACAGGTGTAAAGGATTTTATAAAGCCATTGGATTTACATTTTGAACACTTTCATCGTTAATAAACTTAACCCTTCACCGATTGCTGCCCAGACAGAAGCTACTCACTAACACCATGTTCACAGTTTTGTTCATGTTTTGATAATTTTTTCTTCATAAAAAATTCAAATTTTCGGCATTATCTAGGTGAAATTCTCAAAATTCTGCTCTTTGACCCCAAATCGTAATTTTTCAACCCAAAACAGCAAAATTTTGAAAAAATTTATGAGGCTGTACAAATTCCTCACACTGAACGATGTTCCTTCCAGGTGTTTTGTACATAAAACAACATTTAATGTCCAAAAAGTATACTAGTTTGGCTTCATTTCTTCCATATTCCTTCAAAAAAATGTTCCCTCATTTCAAATTCTCTTAAATTCCGTAAATTTCCTCTGATTTTGACACGGTTTTCAACAAACGGAAGCGCCATGTTTATACTTTCATCCAGGTATTCATCTAAGAAAGATAACTCATGTTTGCACTGTTTGAGCAGGAAATATAAAAGAGGTATTCCGATCCGGTAAGACGGCACTCATCGTCAGCTGTCTGAATCGTGAATCCCGGTAAACCGGGACTCATCGGGGAAAGGGTTAAACAATGTTTGAATCGGAAAACAAGGAGATCGGAAACCCGATGGTCAAACTATCTGACATTGACGGGGTCAAAAAGTAAGCGGCCAGCAAAAAAGTAATTGAACATTCTGCGGCTGAGTTAATCAGGCCAGGATATGACTCTATAGAAGTGCTTTCTTGCCTCCTGCCTGAGGATTTGAAAAAGTCCAAGATCCCAATCGGACAACAAAAGCTACTGCTGCGTGCAGTAAGATTTATGTTTCCAGTGGAGAGCAGGAACAAATCCAACATGGCGGCACAGGAACAACTTTCGGCAACTTCACCTGCAGCCCAACTCAACACATGCGCAACAGAGACAATAGATGGCTGTGCAGTTCAAACCTGAAGTGGAGATATATACATTCAAGCTATAATGAAACAGCTTCAACAGCAACAATTGTTACTGTTGGGCAATAGTCTAAACAAACACCAAGGACAATCAACAGTGCATCCCGAAGGTATTTAAGATTTTGACTGTGTTTCTAACATTATTTCGTGGAAAGACCCACAAATATTTTTTAAATCTTCCTTCAATCAATATGTAACTATAAATTTTTATGACATTACTGATTTGTAAATGTACAAATGCCAGGTACTTCAGAGGAAAAACTTATTTCAGATGCTTCGGGGGGTCTGCTGATTTGCAAATCTGGTCCAGTTAAGCCCAAACTTGGGTCCCTGAGTTTGTGTCAATGGTCTAGTGAGAATTTATCTATTATGTACAAACTGCTGTCCTCTGGTAATTTGCCACAGACTCAGTTACTTGATTACCTATCATATACTGCAAGGATTTACAATCTTGTATCTTGTGACATGGTTTCTGTTTTTTTAGGCCACCTGGCCCGAAGGGCCAAGTGAGCTTTTCTCACCACTTGGCGTCCGTCGTCCGTCGTCGTCGTCCGTCGTCGTCGTCGTCGTTAACAATTTACATTTTGAACTTCTTCTAGAGAACCACTGAATGGAATGGACCCAAACATGGCATGAATGTTCCTTATGAGGTGCTGACCAAGTGTTGTTACTTTGTAGCCGATCCATCATCCAAGATGGCCGCCAGCGGGGGACTTAGTTTAACATAGGACGCTATGGGAAATGCATACAAATGACTTCTTTTAGAGAACCACTGAATGGAATGAAACCAAACATGGCATGAATGTTCCTTATGAGGTGCTGACCAAGTGTTGTTACTTTGTTGCTGATCCATCGTCCAAGATGGCCGCCAGCCGGGGACTTAGTTTAACATAGGACCCTATGGAAAATGCATACAAATGACTTCTTTTAGAGAACCACTGAATGGAATAAAACCAAACATAGCATGAATTATCCTTATGGGGTGCTGACCAAGTGTTGTTACTTTGTAGCCGATCCGTCATCCAAGATGGCCGCCAGCGGGGGACTTAGTTTAACATAGGACCCTATGGGAAATGCATACAAATGACTTCTTCTAGAGAACCACTAAATGGAATGAAACCAAACATTGCATGAATGTTCCTTATGGAGTGCTGACCAATTGTTGTTACTTTGTAGCCGATCCATTATCCAAGATGGCCGCCAGCGGGGACTTAGTTAAACATAGGACTTAATGGAAATGCATACAAATGACTTCTTCTAGTGAACCACTGAATAGAATGAAACCAAACATGGCATGAATGTTCCTTATGTGGTGCTGACCAAGTGTTGTTACTTTGTAGCCGATCCATCATCAAAGATGGCCCCAAGCAGGGGACTTAGTTTAACATAGGACCCTATGGGAAATGCATACAAATGACTTCTTTTAGAGAACCACTGAATGGAATAAAACCAAACATAGCATGAATGTTCCTTATGGGGTGCTGACCAAGTGTTGTTACTTTGTAGCCGATCCATCATCCAAGATGGCCGCCAGCGGGGGACTTAGTTTAACATAAGACCCTATGGGAAATGCATACAAATGACTTCTTCTAGAGAACCACTAAATAGAATTAAACCAAACATAGCATGAATGTTTCTTATGGAGTGCTGACCAAGTGTTGTTACTTTGTAGCTGATCCATTATCCAAGATGGCTGCCAGCGGGGGACTTAGTTTAACATAGGACCCTATTGGAAATGCATACAAATCACTTCTTCTAGTGAACCACTGAATGGAATGAAACCAAACATGGCATGAATGTTCCTTATGTGGTGTTGACCAAGTGTTGTTACTTTGTAGCGGATCCATCAACCAAGATGGCCGCCAGCGTGGGACTTAGTTTAACATAGGACCCTATGGGAAATGCATACAAATGACTTCTTTTAGAGAACCACTGAATGGAATAAAATCAAACATGGCATGAATGTTCCTAATGTGGTGCTGACCAAGTGTTGTTACATTGTAGCCGATCCATTATCCAAGATTGCCGCCAGCGGGGGAACTTAGTTTAACATAGGACCCTATGGGAAATGCATACAAATGACTTCTTTAAGAGAACCACTGAATGGAATAAAACCAAACAATGCATGAATGTTCCTTATGAGGTGCTGACCAAGTGTTGTTACTTTGTAGCCGATCCATCATCCAAGATGGCCGCCAGCAGGGGACTTAGTTTAACATAGGACCCTATGGGAAATGCATACAAATGACTTCTTTTAGAGAACCACTGAATGGAATAAAACCAAACATGGCATGAATGTTCCATATGAGGTGCTGACCAAGTGTTGTTACTTTGTAGCCGATCCGTCATCCAAGATGGCCACCAGTGGGGGACTTTTGAATGAAATTAAACATGTTCCTTTCCTTATAAATGAGGTTGTGTTGTCACTTTAAGCCAAATTTTATATATTTTTATATGATTTCAAAAACCCAAGTAGAATCAGGTGAGCGATACAGGCTCTTGAGAGCCTCTAGTTTTATGACCGAGAATATAGGCAGCTGCAGAAACAGCTCAAGTTTCGTTGGGGTACAGATGTTCCACATTTACATTCCATATATTTACTTCCAAAGGGTTTTGTAAAGCCTCAGACAGGAGGCTTCAAATATCAGACCTGGGGTTAAACATGAGATTTCATATGCTTCCCATACATCAGGTGGGCGGGAAATATGCAAAAGGTTTAACAGCAGGAAGGGATGTTTTCTGTCAAATTGTAGGTTTGAGCATGTTTGCGCTGTACCAGGCTGTGCTAATAAGCATCCTGCTCATTCTCACTCTAACTCAATGCATGGCAATCCAAAAAACAGGGTATAATGGTAAAGCCTGCACGTGACCTCATCCTGTCTGCCTGGTCAAACGAATTACAAAATGATTTTGAGAAAGAATTTCTTCTTCATGATATTGAGTTTGGCTTTGACATTATTGATGCTTCTGATATCCCTTTAAATATTCAAGCAAAAAATTACCCCTCTGCTAGTCCGTCTGGCCCTCTTTTCAGTAAAGCACATACACAAGATTTGATTGAATTTGAAAACGGTAACTATATTTTTGCAGATGAAAAACCCAAAATTATTAGTCCCATGGGTGTTATACCTAAGCCAGGGGGCGGTATACGGCTCATACATGATTGTAGTAGACCTGAAGGTTCTGCTGTCAATGACTTTGCAGGTGACCCATTGAAAACAAATTTTTCAAACTTTAGATGCTTTATTCTGGACATAGTTTTCGAAGAGGAGGGGCCACGTTTGCCTTTCAGTGTGGTGTTCCAGGGGAACTAATTTAGTCTCAGGGAGACTGGAAAAGTGATGCATATAAGGGCTATTTGGACCCCTCTCCTTCATATAGATTGCATGTTATGAAAACTTTTGCTAATGCACTAAAACTTTCTACTTAACCTATCTCTACACTATTCCTACATTGTACCTGGTTTGGGCAAGTGTTGGAGTACCACAAAAATTATCAGTGAATTAATATTTGTGAAACAATTGACTTTTTATGATTCTTTCATTGTTCTTTGTCATGTTTATTATATAATGAAAGAAATTAATAAAACTGTGGCTAGTTTGCTCAAACCAGTATTTTGTCTCATTTCAACTTATATGTGTTATAATTATCTGGTCCAACCTGTACATAACGGTTAAAATACAAGATTCTGTACGGCTTCAGTAAACACAAGCTCTTCAGGGTCTGGTCTTACATCCAATTGTGTTTAATATGGGCATGGACCAGAATATAGCCTTTGTCCGCTGGGTGCATATTACATACACACATACTTTACATGTCATTCTCTCAGATACCCATGATCGAGGAGGTGGTTTGTGCCAGAACAAGTGTATCGGGATTAATGTGCTTATTTTTATTAAATAAAGTATTAATACAGAGGAAACTTGAACATAGCATTTGCTTAATTAATTACCGTCTCCAGGAAGTTCTTTTTATCCAATCATGATTGGTAATCATAATTTCTGCAGCCTTAATCTTTTACTAATTGGTATGGTTGGTATCTAGGAAACTAGCCAATCATTGTTCTTGATTTATTTAAATTATCCAATCATATTGTTAATTACAGTCTTTGTTTTATCACAAGCGCGCTTGATCACTTTTGAATTTGCACAAAGCATGTGCAGGCTGCTTTTCATATTCCGGTTACAATTCAATTTTATTCCCACCCACCACATTCCTCGCAATACTTGAATGTATGTTGATTTTGTTTTTTTATGACTATATGTTGTCATTGTATGACTGTCACCTATTTGTAGATTTTGTTTATTTGATGATATTGTATTTTAGTGAAATCTTTTAATTTTTAATTTCATGTGTTTTAGTAGTATAGTTTCCATTTTCATGTTGATAAGCACAGTTGTTTGGCTTTCAGCTTCCTGTGTGGAGTACCACAGACTTATCAGTGAATTAATATTTGTGAAACAATTGACTTTTTATGATTCTTTCATTGTTCTTTGTCATGTTTATATATACTGAAAGAAATTAATAAAACTGTGGCTCATTTGCTCAAACCAGTATTTTGTCTCATTTCAACTTATATATGTAAGACTCAGATCGATGTCCGGTCTCTAATCGACGTCCGTTCCTCAAATCGACGTCCAAATGAGACGTCATAATAAAATAACATTCCAAATCGACGGCCAATTTTATGCCTATCTAATCGACGTCTATTTCTTGGCATTTTCTAATCGTCGTCCGATTTTGAGCCTTTCTAATCAACGTCCGTTTTGGATAAAGAATACAAAACTTAACTGAACAGCTCGTGTTATTAAAACAAAACAGTTATGTTTTTCTATCGAAAGGAAAAATATGTCCACAAATGCGTATTTTTAGGAAATATCCGAAATTTGAACCTCAGTTTACTTAAAAAGTAGCACATGAAGGTATATTTTTTTATAACATATTTGATTTAATCAGGTAAAAAATAGCCTACATGCAAATTTTCATCAAAATTTCAATATTGGGTCAAAACTGTATCGTATGCCATTAAAAAGAAATGTGTGTGTGTGTTTTTTTTTAATTTGTTACATACTACACTAAGTATGTAAACAGGTTGTGATATCATCCAATTGTGTTATGGGTATGGACCAGAATATAGCCTTTGTCTGCTGGATGCATATTACATACATAACATGTCATTCTCTCAGATACCCATGAGGAGGTGGGTTGGGCCAGAACAAGTGTATCTGGATTAATGTGTTAAATGCCTTCGATTGGCCAATTTCTATATATACAAGGTGATAGCATGTGCAGCTGGAATAGTTCACATTTTCCAGCTGAAAATGTGTGAACAGATGGGGAAAATTATCAGAAATATATGATATAAGTTTATTAGTTTAATAGATATAAAATTTGTAAGGGTTCCGAGGAACCCAGTGTCTCGCTACTTTTGCTGTAAATTGTAGGCTCAACAAAAATGAGGAAAAAAATAAATAAAAAAATATTCCTCTTTGTTCTATCTTTTGATTGTAAGAAGCTTCTGTCAAAATTTTGCAAAAATCCAGGATAGTTTATGAATCTAATAAATGTTTTAAAAACTTTAACTGCAGACCGTATGTAATGTTAACTGGAAGAAAATCTAAGTTGATTTAAAAGTAAAATACGAAAAAAACGGATTTATCTTTTTACAAAATTTATTTCTGGATACTATCTTATCTTCATAAATGAGCTTCTGTCCAAGTTTGGTACAAACCCAGGATAGTTTAAGAAAGTTATTGAGCTTATAAAAACTTGAACCACAGAGTGAATGTAATGTTTCCTCACAGAAAAAAACTAAGTCCATTTTAACAT